>NC_142115.1:677500-790000 GCF_056152115.1 Neolamprologus brichardi | reverse complement strand
GTTTTCTGTCTTCATTTATGTCGGAAGTGGTAGCAGAGCTGTACGTTTGAATTAGTTTCAAAAATCTAATTCAAAAAAATGTTTAGGTGGAAACTAGCGAGCTAACTTCCTGTTAACTTCTAACTCCGTTAAATTTAATAAATTCTGTTTTCATGGATGCCTGGATGTTAAACTTAATTGTTACACCTGGTAAAGCAGCAACGCTGATGATTTTATTAAAGATGAAAGAATTTAGACCGTTATTAACTCTCAGTGTTCGTTTGACTTTGGGACCTGAAGCTGACGGAGTTTTGGACCCAGATTACTCCGTGAAGCTCCTCACTACGGCAGCCGTAATGCTCTGACAATTCATCAAAACATTTTTTAACAGATTTCTGCCAAAATCGGTTCAAGGTCAGTAAGCACAACCAGAATTCATACATAAGGCACACTCTCGATTTTTGAGAAAATTAAAGGATTTTAAGTCCTTATAGTGCGGAAAACATGTTATACAGAAGAAAAGAATATATCGTGATATATATCGTTACTGCACGTGCTTCAACGCCCTAGTTTGGACCATTTAAAGTAGTACTGCGGGTATAAAATACTCACTGCAGTATTCTCCTGAACGACAGGAGTCTCACACTAAAAGCCCACATCAGCACTGCTCTTCAATTCAGTTTTATTTATAAAGAGCCAGAACACAACAACAGCTGCCTCAAGGTGCTTTATATGTACGGAAGGAAACGCAAAACTGAAAGGTTCAAAGGTTTTTCCCTCATTCTTGCAACATGTAGATAAGGTCTGGATTACACCCCACTGTGGAGATGAACACCCGGAGACCTGATGCACTGCTATACCTCTCTGAACTGTAGGTGAAGTCTGCCACCTGAGGCAGGCATGCAGATCAACACACAGATCCAGTCTGACCACATTCATACCCAGAGGTGACACGAGTTACTTAAGCAGAAGTGCACACTCGTAATAAGTAAGTACTCTTGATAAAGTACTGTTTCTACCAGCTGTTCTTGTGCAAAGCTACCTGAATGTCATGCAACAGTAAAATGATATCAGGAATGCAAACGTTACATCTCAGTCTGAATTCTAATGAACGTAGTCAGTTTGAATCAGTCGAACATGAGCAGAGACAAGGAGGATTATTTTAAACGAGCTCTATTTCCTGTTGTAGAGGTGACGCCACACCTAAACAGCTCAAAGAGTACAGTCAGGGTTTGAGGTGGGCGTCAGCGTGTAACAATACTACAGTAGATTTCCTTAGTGTTCAGGGTGTGATCAGCTGACCTGCTGCTCTTGGTGGATGTACACACCTGAATTCAACCAGATGTGAGCAGATGTTTCCTGAGCCGTCCTGGCTGATTTCCATCCTCTGCACTGTCTTTATATCAGACGGTTTAAAGTTGGTATGAAGGTTAAATTCAGTGAACTGATCTAAGAATTATCAGCCTACCTTCTAAACGACACACCACAAGTTTGTGTCTTGTGACACATGATGTGATGTCAAACTAAGCGGCGCGGTGAGCGTGAGGGCGCCAAACATCATCCCTGCTACCCTCGATGTAACCTAACTGACCACGAGCAGCACTAACACTGGAGAAGCTCGAGAAAGCTTCTAATTCACAGGAAATGACGCAGTTCATCCACCTGCTGTGAAGAGGTCATGGAACAGGAAGTCTGACACCCTGCAATGGTTTATCTGTGCTCTACACTGGGCTCAGTTTACACGAGTAAAAGCCGACATTTCTTATCGTATTATCCAATAAAACATTTGACTTTCAGTGTTGAAAACAAAGTGAAAGCAGACCTAGACTTGAAGGTTTGATCAGAACATCCAGCACATCGTAGAAGGGAAGAGGCTTCATCTGCACATCAGGGTGGACGGGGGGGATGAGAGGGGCTGGCTGCTGGAGATTCATGGTGGATGTGGGGACACACGGCTGCTTTACAGAACTTACTCCTGTTTAACATAGAGAAATGAATGTGTATTTACTATGGTTAGCCTTCAATCAACAGAGAACAAGCAGCAGTGATGGTTGGAGACAGACTTCATACGTAAGCAGAGACAGACTGATACTGAGCCAGTAACAAGTCTCGACGGTAAATGACTGAATATTAGCATAAAATAAAAACAAATTAAAGTTTTCTACAGTCACACTGATGCACTGAGTGAAAAAAGCACAACTGTGTGATGTAGGTCTGAGCGTGCAGTAACATTTTAGAATAATGTTGCATAAAAAAGCAAAAGAGGCACTTTTATTAGTACTTTACAATATTATAACTGCAGGTGTTTTATCAACATATCAACATGTTGTTGCCTCAAGGTTTGACTGGAATAATAACGTCATAATGTGAATTCATTCATATCAGCTGACGTACAGCCGGCTGCTGTGAGAGGACTCCACAGTGTCTCTGGTTCAAACATTTTCCCAACAAGTTCAACACCAGCTTGTTTTTACTGAACAAAGTGTTCGTTTGTGTCACTAAACTAGTCACATGTCATCATGTGTGGAACACACAGCAAGCTTCAGCTTACATGGTTATCAAGCAGAGACAAAACAGGACATTTCTGCCACAGCAGAGGGACGGGAGCTGAGGATATAACAAATCTGATATATACTACTCATAACATTACTTTCATGTTACTCTGTAAAATAAGCTGAAACACACTGTCTCATAATCACCATTTAACAAGATAACCTGAGGCTACAGCCCCACACACCAACACAGATCCTGATGAGGACACTCGTGATCTTTCTCTGAGTGTTTATGTATGAAACTTGGAGTGGGCAATAGAAACGATATAAATTTGGCCAACGATAGATTTTGACTATACCGCTCTATCGCGATAGCGCATGTTGATGATGTCATCAAGCTGCGCCTGTTTTGGTCGAAAGCATCGCAGCGGCTACAACCATTATCATCTGCAAATTATGGCGGGCGACAGTCACAGCAAAGAGATGAAGCACTTTTGAAATATGGGGAAAGCCAAAAACTGCTTCCTCCACGTCCGTAACATTGATTCATTAATGTTCTCAGTGTTTGCTTGACTTTGGGACCTGAAATGGACGGAGTTTTGGACCCAGATTACTCCGTGAAGCTCCTCACTACGGCAGCCGTAATGCTCTGACAATCCATCAAGCAGTGCGGCTTACCAAAGCTGTACTAAAACATTTTTTAACAGATTTCTGCAGCCAAAATCGGTTCGAGTTTCGATTTTTGAGAAAATTAAAGGATTTTAAGTGTGCCTTATAGTGTGGAAAATACGTTATACAGAAGAAAAGAATATATCGTGATATATATCGTTACCGCACATGCTTCAAATTATATCGCGATATGGATTTCAGGCCATATCGCCCATTTCATAATGAAACCAGCACGAAGACACTTCAAAGTGATTCTACTGTAGAAACATCAACAGGTAGAAACCTACAGCCTGACTGCTCATCAGTTTGCTGCCTGTTCAAGTTCAGCAGCAGCTCACTTTGTCACGGTGCTGGTCTGGGGTCAGCATTTACTCAGCTTTAACGTCACTCTGGGATCTTGGTTAGCTTAGCGTTAGCTTAGCATTAGCATGTTGTCTGTGCAGGTGCTTGTAAAGAGCTGAAGTTGTGTTAGCAGTGTGATTCTGTCCTGGAGCAGTCTCACTTCACCATCACGCTCTCATCCTTTTGTGCAATAAAAATAAAAGTCATGTCCACGCTGCGGACTGCGCTGCTGTGTTCCTCCTCCACAAACTGAAATCAGCTGATCGTAGCGAGGTGCAAGAACTGATATCTGGGATCTGTAGGCAGACAGACTAACGATTCCAAGGAATCCTCGTTTCCCAACCCTAGAGGCAGGTGACATCCACACAGTAATTGTCTTTTTTCTGTTCGTTAAACATGCTGATCATCCTTCATCTAATCTCCCGCTTAAAACACATTCTTACAAAAACTACTGGAATCCATCAGTGTCCATCAACTCTATGGTATCAACTTTAAAACATCCTACATCATCTCGTCCTCAACTTATCACATTCCCAAGATTCCCAGAAAACGTACTCTGACCTTTAGGTCGAGGTCACCGAGGTTGGAACTCATTAGAAGAAGAGTAGATACACTTAAGGTACTAAATGAAAATCCTACGTCGCTTCATTCTGTAGGTCTTCCATTTTTCTTTAAGTAAGGTCACGTGATATTTTGTGTGGCAACACTAATCCTAACTCTATCGATACAGGCACGCCACAGGTCAATCGGATGCTGAATTCACTCCCTGCTCTCACACATGATCTCCAGACCTGCATGCACCTCTTCCCTCTGCGCGCCCCCCCCCCCCCCCCACCCCCCAAACATACAAACTGACCCACCACCATCACCCTTTCATTGACTGCCCCACTCCCACTGCACACAAACTTGCCCACAATCACTATGATTGTGTTGGACACTGCTGTTTAAATAATTGTGTAGTGTTGTATTGTGTTGTACATAAAACTTTTTATTTTATTTTTATTTCCTTCTCTATCTTTGTATTTTTAGTGTACACTGGGGGAGCATTGCAACTCCAAATTCCTGTGTACGACTGTACATATGATCTTTGACAATAAAGCTGACTTTGACTACTAAACGAGAAGGCCCATCTCACCAGAGGCAACCTTTCTGGACACAGCTGCTTAGACTGACTAGTTAAAAGGTCTAATTTATAAATGCAGGCAGATTTCCAAAGAATGAGTCTTTATCAACAAGGACAACTCAAGAGGATTCGACTGAGCAGCTGCTCTGGTTATAAGAAGAAGGCTTCACAGCAATAATAAGCAGTAATATCTTCATATGAATTTGTCTCTACGTGACAACAACATGTTGTAGTGATTTATCACAGCTGCTGTATCATCAGGAATAAACTGCATGTCATTTCAAACTGTCGATGGCAACATTTATGACAGATACAGTGTTGGTGTGTTTGACAAAACAGAACTATCTGACTGAATTAAACAGATTTGATGAAGTTTAACTTTGATGATTTAATTTGCAGTTGAAAAAGATCAAATGTCAAAGTTTATTATTACAATGTGGATTTATTATATGTTTGAACTGAAAACTAGAGCGTAAGAAAAGTACTTCAATCGTGTATTTCATTGTGTTTTTAATGAATCCATTTGAACTTTCAAAAGCGAGTTTAAATGTTTGTTTGAATGAAAGTGACAGACGGAGAAACCTGATTTCATCCGCTGAACAAACACAACTGATTCTAGTTTCTCAGAACTGAAGACGAACACACAACATACCCACGGCAACACAACATACACACAACAGCACGGCCAAGTGCCCAGCTTAGTTTGTCCTTTATCCAGGGTCTTGTTTCAGTGTCACGTCCACGGTGAGTGAACCCACGACAGTGTGACGATACAGACGCGGTGAGCGAGCCCTGGATCAGGAATATTTAACACGACATGAAAGCAAAGTTTCTGTAATCTCGTTACTAATAAAATGAAAACCCGGATGTTTTAACGTGTTTGTATACATCGTGTTTAACTCACAGCCTCGCGATAACTTTTGGCTAATCGGGTGTATGTAGTTTTTTCGATTAGCAGTTTGGTTTAAGATCCCCACGGAAACTATTTATTATGTTTCTTACACCATACCTCACACTCATGTCTGCCACATACAACACGTAGTACATCAAGACAGTGTGCGAGCTTTAGGCGCATTAACTTATAATAACAGCGGTTTGTTGGGAGCTAGCAGAGACTGGCTAGCCTGTGTTAGCATCAGGGCTACATAGTGAAACGTCCACGATTCCCGTGACTACGCTCATCCCTGCCTGTGGGCGCCCACCTCGCCCATCACTCACACAAACACACATCAGCTGCTTTCTTCGTTACAAGCTTCAGCGTCAACGCGAGCGACAGGTTGTGTTTTGTTTTCGCCTACCCGAAGCACCACAGTCCTCGCCATCTTGTTGTTCCGGTCAGTGTGATCACTTCCAGGTGAAGCTACAGTGTATGGCGTTATTTTTGTGCCAGGCATCTCCGAAAACGTTAGAGCACTTATACAAATATGTGATGTCTTGATGAATCGAGCAGGTATTTGAAGTTTACTCAGCACCATTCTCGCATGAAAATATCTTTAAAGTTTATTTTGTGACCCAGACAGAGTAATATTTCAAACTCTGCCACTCTGTGCTCCTCCGCCACTGCCTCGTTTGAGTTTTGGACGAAATGCATTCTGGGATATTGCATTTCGTCATTTCGAGCTGATTGGAGACCAAAACAGCCAATCAGATTTTTTTGCATCCAAGTCTGTGATTGGCTGTTTTTGTGGCACAAATATAACGGTGTAGAGAAAGAGTTGAGCGCGCACGGGCAGAAATGTTGAGAGCGCGAGAAAAACATTGCGAGCGAGCGCAAATGCAAAAATTGAGCGAGAGGGGCTGCTGTTGTGTGTGTGTGTGTGTGTGTGTGTGTGTGTGTGTGTGTGTGGATAATAGCAAACACTGAAATGCAGTTTTTGCACGCAGGAATAAATTTTGTTGACTCAAATTCAGCTTTTCTTCACTCGAAATAAATTTCTCCTCAAAATACAATTCTTGCACCTGCAAACTTTTTTTTACGTGCGCTCAGAATAGTGGCACAAAAATAACACCATAACAGTGCGGTTCACTTTACAGCAGCTACAAGGAAACTCACAGTGAAGCCGTGTCACGACAAGCAAGAGTCTGAAAACTGCTGTTGTTTAACATGTGTTAGGAACTGGTCCCACAGCACGTGTCAAATCCTCGCTAATTTATATAGATTAGAGAGTGAGACCGAGCTCTTTAAGGCCACCGAAGCCGGATGTACCACAGAGCTGATATGGGTCCCACTATGGGCCCCGGGGACAGACTGGCTACAGCCTGCCGTGGGTATTGCTGCCGTGTCAAATGTGGCGCATTGCTATGGAACTAAATTAGGATCAAAAGCTTTATTCATCTGGAAAAGTGATTTCCATCTGTTGACATTTAAAAAGTAAAACAAACAAACAGATGAATTATTTTGAATGAAGTATCCTTTGTGTGAGTCTGTTTTCTGTTGTTGTTTTTTACAGCTGCAATTTTTTCTTCTTCTTTTTCATCAGTTTCAGATCTTTTGGCCACGATTTTGTGTTGTGGGCGTGTATCAAGGGCGGGGCGTAGAGTAACGAGTGACAGCTCGTGACAGACACGACTTTGGAAATCAAGAGGAAGCGAGTGAGGGCAGAGGCAAGGATGCAATGGTAGGAAATGAAGAATAAAGGATGCTGCACAGATTTCAGGGAGAGGTTGAGACAGGCTGGCAGCAAACATACCGGAACAGTACAGCTGCTGAAGGAACCTGTCATGAAGGTGATGGGTGTGTCCTACAGAGGAAAGAGGACAAAGAGACTTGGTGGAGGGATGAGGAAGTGCAGGAAAATATTAAAAGGAGATTACCAAAAAGATTGGCAAATAAAAAGTGGGACCGGAGGTGCAAAATACAGACAGGAGTACTGGGAAACTTGGCGTACAGGAAAGACGTGGCAAAGGAAAAGCCTTATAGTGAGTTGTATGTGAAGGGGGGAAAGAACAGTGCTGAGTGGCTACATGCTGACAGATGGAGCTGGAAAGGATGTGCAGCAGCTGGAGATGATCAGGGACAGGAATGGAGATGTGCTCACAGGTGATGGGAGTGTGCAGAAAACGAGAGATTGAGGAGCACCGAGGGAGGACAGTGGGTGAGTCAGGAAGTGACTTAGGAAGGAGGAGGGAAGGGAAGCTATGAAGAGGATGAGGAGTGGAAAGGCAGCTGGTCCAGGTGACATACCTGTGGAGGTATGGAGATGTCTGAGAGGGAGCAGTGGACTTCTCAGTAAGCTTACAGCAAAGCAGTAAGAAGAGAATCACAGCATCGTTTCAACCTGTTGACCAAATAATAAAGAAATCTTTGATGATTTTCCACCTAACGTGCACGTTTGCAGACACTCTTCTTCCTGTCGTCCTCAGTCCTATGTTGATGCAAGTGTTCAGGTATTTCTGACTGTTCGGTTTCATGTCTGTAGTTTTCCCAGTTTAGGGAAAGAAAGGAGTTTGTCTTTTGGTTAATGTTTTGTTATCGGCCATAATGAACGACACACATTTGTCAAAATCTAGTTTTGCGTCTGGTCGTCTGTGTTTGGGTCGCCACGATCACTCCACACGCTGCGCCACTGCAGACGATCAACATATTGTTATAAGAGCAGGTTTGTGGTCCACACACACCGATTAGTTCTATAAAATCATCATGAGTGAAACAGAAGCTTACCTGGTGTGTATTATCTTTCACTACGTGTCAGATCTTGCCCTGTTCTTAGCTCTGTCTTTCTCAGCCTCTCTGTCCTGCTCTCTCAGTGCTGTCACAGCAAAGTGGAACAGTGAAACAGAATTTACAGCCACATAAATGCCATCAGACTAAAGTTAATTAATCATTTCTAATAACACAGTGTTTATAAATGAGGTGCGACGATGCAGTCTGAATATTCAAACTGAAGGTGGACTACTGCTTTTCAATGTTCAGGTACAAGGATGACCTGCAGAGCTACATCATCCTATACTGAGAGACGATGGTCATTGTACAGCAGGGTGGTGCAGCACATACATGTGTGCAGCAGGAGTGACAGACGGCTCAGGGTGGGGGGGTTACATCAGAAACGTGCTCTGTACTTGTTTGCAGTGCTGATGGACAGATTCACAGATGTTCATACGCTTTAGAACGAAAGTGCAGGGAGAACATGGATTTGCACGTGATATTAAAGTAGAAACATGAACTCAAATAAAACTTTATTGGTGAAAGTATTGCACAAGCACGTGGAACCTTTTTGCTCTCTGCCATGACTGTCGCACGAGCCAATCACAACAGACTGACGGCAGAGCTGAGGGTTAAACAAGCTGACTCATACAGGTGTAACTCATCGTGCGTTTTCAGGCGAACACCTGCATTAATACTAACAAATAAAGCGGAAGCAGTCACAGCTGGGTTCAGGCTCAGACTCCCCCCGCGGCTCACAGCCCAACATGTTTGTAACATATATAATTACAGATATTCCGCATTTAAACACGTCGCTTCCTGGCGTGGACGTGTCGGCATGTTCACAAACAGGCGGATGTCCAAGCTGATCAGCCTCAGCGCAGGAACAGACCCATATTCCCAGCGCGGTGAATTCTGGGAACACACAGTAGTTTCAAGATGGCGGCGAGCAGGAGGCTGGCCAAGGTAAATCCGTCGTTGCCGTTCTTTTTGATCGTTTCTAATGTTTAAGGACGCGTTGACGGTTAGCGGAAGCGTCCGTCCTTCGGCTCGTGTTCACGTTACAGAGTATATTTGCATTAAGTGACCGTCAGTGTCCAGCTGTAGCTGTAGGCTCAACAGAAACAAGAGGTCAGCACCGACCACCTAGCCGACCAAATATTAACGTTAGGCAACTAAGCAGTCCCAAATCAGGCCGGAGGATCTACGGGGATCCTGCCCGGGGCTGCCGAAAACCTCGTTCAAGTCTCTTATCTACAGTTTGAACGTCAGAAACTGTTGAGTTGTGTGACCGAGGGAGTCAATCCGGCAGTGGGCAGCCCGAGATCGTGTCAATTTCCACGGCATAAGACGTTTGCTAATCAGCTAAGTTGCTATCCGCAGGTCTCAGCTAGCTTCACTTCAACTTAATCAGACTTTGAAGTTCGCCATTAGGAAGTGGGTGTGAACTACAGCGCAGCGTTACACGTCCAGTAATGCGGCCTGAAGGCGACACACACGAAATGCTACTTTCGTTTTGTGTAGTGGTCGTAGCATATTGCGTAAGGTCTGCGTTAACCTACGTTTGTTTCCCCGTGATTATCGTTTCCGCCTTTAAACGTACACTGCGCTGAATGAGGGGTTACAGGAGGCTGTGTGTTTGAAGTTTACCCGGAGTAACAAAGCTGGAAGCACGGGCAGCAGAGCTGGCCTGTACCCGGCTCACTGGTGCAGGTGGAGTTTTTCACTGCGAACATGCAGATTAACGTTAACAGGATCTCATTCATGTGAAACAAACGTCGGTGCTGTTGGACCATAAACGGGTCATACGCTGTTTATTAATCACAATCACTTTACCCTAAAAACGTGTTCGACGCATTTACACCGTCGAGCTGCCACAGATGGAACCACGAGGCTGCTTTAAGTTAACTCAGGGGGTTTCAGCTAATAGCTAACGTAATCTAACGTAAGTCAAACTGGTGACAGAACCAGTAACCTGATGGAAAACTAGGTTCACTGTGGTGCTGCTGGATGCAGGTGTAGTTCACTTTCACTTTCACTGTTGGCTGCTGCTGAAATGAAAGAGAAACGCTGCTGTTGGCTGGAAGGCTTGAGTTTGTTTAGCATTTGATGAATAAGGACAAGATGAAGTGCAACGCTGCTACTTTATGCAATAAAATAGTTCAAAGCAGTTTAGAGCTTAACAGTCACTGGACACATACTGTGAATAAAACATGGAGCTGAACACATCCTCACATCTACGATATACAACAACACTTCTCTACAAAGCTGAGATGTTTGTTGCAGTTGGTTTGTCATTTGTTTTAATCGACATGTTTCATTGTATATCAGCTTAATATAATTTTCTTTACCTGAAAACACTGGAGGTGCTGTTTAGTACTGGGGGCCTCTGAGGTGGATAACAGGAACCAACATCCGCTTGTTGTTTCTTTACTCTCACTTCCTGCTTAGACTTCACATCCACATTCAGGAGAGAACGTGCTGTAAATAATTTCAGCGCAGTTTAAAACCTGGTGTGTAGTTTGGAGGCTGAAACAGAGACGAGGCTGCGTCTTCCTGCTACGCTGTCCTAAACTGGTGGGGTCATTTGGGTGGTGCATCCTTCCACTGCAGAGGACGAACTCTGTAAAACCATACATGTTGTATTGACTGTAATAACCTTTCTAATATCAACTGTGTGCTTGTTCTTACAGGAACTTGATGAGATTCGCAAGTCTGGAATGAAAAACTTCAGAAACATTCAAGTTGAGGAATCAAACTTATTGGCATGGCAAGGGCTGATTGTTCCTGTAAGCTGCTGTTCCTCCTTTGGCTCCTCTGAGATACGAAGGCCCGAGGTTCCCCTTACTAACCTTATTGGTTCCCTTTCAGGACAACCCTCCGTATGACAAAGGTGCATTCAGGATTGAAATCATTTTCCCCACCGAGTACCCTTTCAAGCCTCCCAAGATCACATTCAAGACAAAGATCTACCACCCCAACATCGATGAGAAGGGCCAGGTGTGCTTGCCTGTGATCAGTGCAGAGAACTGGAAGCCTGCCACCAAAACTGACCAAGGTTGGTGCTGAAGTCTTACACAGGGCTGCTCGACATGAGCGAGCTGGACAACTGCACATCATTTCTGTCTGACGTGATGATTGCAGGAAAAAAGTCCGTGTCCAAAATAAAACGTTGTCCTGTTTCAGTAACTTTGACATTTTCCAAAACCTTCTGTCCGTCTGTCGGTCTCAGAGCATTTTCACACAGAGCTCCGTGTGACGCATGGTTGTGTGATCCAAACACAGTGTTTAATATGTTTTGTATTTATTGAACAGCACAGCTGTAGTAACAGGAAGCTCTGACGATTCTGTGACTCAGTAAAGCGTCACATCGTTTAGACGGCTGTGTGTTTTTATATCGCTGCTACAGCTGCTAACCTGTTTGTTCGACGCAGGAGACGCAGAGATAACTGCTCCTCACGGTTTAGGGAACATTTATTCCCTAAATCTTAAACATTGAGTGTTATTTCAGTTTGAAAGAAACAAACAGAAACCTGCAGAGTTTATCACAAAGTGTACGTGAAAAACAAGAATGAACTCAGCACCGAGTCAGTTTTCAGAGTTCTCCCTCAGGTGGTAGGACCTGCTGTCGGACAGCTTTTAGTACCTGGTGACGGTTTCAAGCGAGTCGGGCAGAAAGTGTGACGTCAGCAGACTTATCACAACAATCAACCCCACCAGTGTTTGAAACATGGAGGGAAACAGCTGCACATAAACCAACACTGTGGTCCAACGATGGGTGCAGGTGCAGCTATAATCAGTCTGCTCCATTGTTTGGGCCACCTTGCTGTAACAACCATCATCATTGGATGGTACTCAGTTGTCATGGAAACAGAGTGGAGATGTGTGGTCAGAGTTTCCCACAGTGCTCGTGGGTATAAATGTCATAATTTGGGTCCTTTAATGATTTCTTTGAAGCGGTTTCTCTCAGGGTGGAATGACTGTACAGTGAGTTTAACCACTTTAAAAACAAGTTTGGATTGATTTTGTCTGATCCACACAGGGTCAAAAGTAACCAGCACTACGATTGAAAGCAAGCTGCCCCTCAGTGAGTGGGGTTTGGCCTTTAGCATAGTTCTGGCAGGATATTTGAGCACCGTTCTGGGCACAGAGTTCATATCAGTTGGTTTGGTGTCATGGAGCCATCTCTGTAACCCTAACCTCAGTCTAAACTCTTCAGTAGGGTTAATGTTGGGGGTTTAAGACCATCCCAGGAGCTCAGTGCAGACATTTCTACATGACTGCAGATTCTGGGATCAGCAGTTTCAACAGTTGGACATAAGTGCAAGTTATTTGGATGTGTTTGCACTTTGCTGAGGTTTAGGAGAGGACACGTTAACCTGCAGCTGCCCGCGTGGAGAAAAGTCAGATCAGACTTTTGAGTTGACAGACGGATTTAAAATTGTGCATCCAATTCTTTCTTTTTTTTAAAGTCCTTAAAGATGTGCCGTACAGTCGCTTCACCCTGGAGATCAGGTTATAATGGTTTCTACTGTTTAACAGTCAAACACATCGTTACATACGTCACACTGCAGGGTTTCATCTCACTGGTTAATCTTTAATCTCACAGTTTTAATTCAATAGTTTAAATGTTTCCCAATAAGCTGAGCTTCAGTCTGCTGACGTGGAAGAGCATCTCTGTCCTCAACAAACACCAGACATGCAACCACGCAGCTGAAATGGGGGCTAACCTCTACTGTGCACTAGAGATGCACGATACCACTTTTTTATGTCTGATACCGATATGAATCCGATATAGTGTTTTTTAATCAATAAAACTGTTTTGTTTTTTTTGGGTTTTTTTTTATATCTTGCTGCATTTTGTATAAGTTTATACTCAAGTTTAAATAAACAACAACACTAAAGCTATTCTGTTAAACCTGTATGCAAAAAACACACTGCACTCAAAATATTTCATAGTTCAGCAAAACTGATCAATCTAATAAACTTAAACCTGCTCCATCCTCCCTATTCTGGTATTTTAAAGAGCACTTAGCAGAAATATTAAGCAACCTAACTAATAGGGTTGCAAACTCCCAGCAAAAAAAAAAAAAAAAAAATAGGGAACCACCCCCCACCTCCACCTCATGATGCTTAATCAATGTAATCAACTTTAATTTGATGCAGTGTGAAAAAAAAAAAAAAGCACAGAAATTATCTTTCAATAATAAAAAAAGATTCAACATCTTTCTTCAACAGAACTGCACAGATGGAAAAAGTACTATAGCTTACTATATTAGACTTAACAGTTACTATATACAGTAATGGACTTCTATACATTTTACATCAGATTAAAACTTTGGTTGTAAGATTCAGATAATTATTTATTAAAAGCTCGACATTTTAAATGAGAATAAGAAAGAAAAGTATGTCTTTGTGCCCCCTTTTCCCTGTTCATGCCCTATCGGCCCCCCTGGCTAAACTTTGCTAGCTCCGCCCCTGCACAGTTACGTCAGCTGTAGAAAAAGATCCTGGTGTAGAAATAATATTAAATAAATTCTTACAACAGCTGATCAAGCTTAAACGTGCTGCTGTTGTTCAGCCGCTGGTTTCCTCTTTCTGGTGCAAAGTGAGACAAAAACAAAGAAGAGAGACGATCAGCTGATCATTGATCAGTTTATGATTGAAGCAGCAGCAGGAGAGAGAGAGAGAGAGGCAGTCGCTCCATATATCGGTTGTTAAGCTTAACGTGGGAATGCTTTACAAACATTCAGAGATGAACTTACACACTTGCTTTACTTCTCTCTGGGAAAACTTCCTCGAAGATGAAATGCAGGTTTGGTAGCGACGCTACAAATACAGCCGCTCTATCACGTGACCACACTGCTGCGACGTGCTACGGTTATGAGCCGAGTTACGCCGTGTGTGTGTGTGTGTGTGTGTGTGTGTGTGTGTGTGTTACCTACAGTCATGTTTGCATGATGTGAGACTGACAAAGAGGAGGTTGGACTTTCTCACGACACAAACTCGTGACTTCACTCTGACTCTAAAGTCTAAGTACACAAACTGCAGACTGTTTAATTTTTATTACTTTTTAGAAATGTTTTCTATTTCTTTGCATGATGATAGTTGTGAAAAGCTGTGACAGTCCGCTGCAGCCTCTGTGGTCTGTCAGGAAGCATCTTGTGTCTGACTCGATCTCCTTCCTGTCTTTCAGTAATTCAGTCCCTCATCGCGCTGGTGAACGACCCCCAGCCCGAGCATCCCCTGAGGGCCGACCTAGCAGAAGAATACTCAAAAGACCGTAAAAAATTCTTGAAGAACGCAGAAGAATTTACAAAGAAACACGGAGAAAAGCGGCCAATGGACTGATCACGTCACGAGCGCGTAGCCCTCTGTCTGCCTCCCTCCCCAGCCCCCTTCTGTTTCACGTGTCTGACCAAATACTGATCTTCCTCTGCCCTCCCCGCTCCGTCCCCCACCAGCAGCTCGCCACCTCCTCGGCCCCCCCGTTTCACATAGCGCTCCTTTAAACGGCCCCGGAGCTGCCCCGCTGAGGCCAGGCAGCGACAGCCAAGCAGGACTCTCTGTGGATCAGACCGCTTTCTCTCTCCTCCTCGTCGCCGTAGATCTCCAGACCATTTCTAACTTTCTACTCTTTCTTAAAGTGAAAAATGGAAAAAAGAAATGCTAAGGGAACATGTGTTAATTTTCTTTGGGCTTTTTTGGCTTTTCCTCAGTAGAAACAGCTCCTGTTTTAAATGGGTCTCACTTAGACACGATTTGTCATAAATATTTGATTCTTTTATTTTGAAAAGCAGAAGACGAGTGTGTTTGTTTTTGGTTTTGTTGGTTTTCATTTGGCCCATCTTGTGTAACATTTTAAGCTGAAACACATGTAGTGAAATGAGAGTTGCCGTAGCTCCGACCCGAGGCCGATGTCTGGCTGTAGAAATGCACCGTGCTCTGTGGAACATCTCACATCTCCTCCCCCAGAGTCTGTAACAGTTGAACACGTTAGGCCGTACATGAATCGAGTTATTGTAGAAATGCCAGAGACGACTTCCGAGTGTTAAAGATTTTCAAACACTAAAAACATGCAGCTGAAAACTTCTGCATCACAGATGGTTAGCCATTCACCCGCCCTCCTCAACAGCCATTGGCTCCCAAACGTCTTTTTTTTTTGATTGACACTTGTGTATAAAATCTGCAAGAATGTGTTGGATTGATTTGAATTTCCATGCATGTCCCCTCTCCTCCTGCTGGGTGCCCAGTATAACCATGTTTAGAACCAGGAACCTGTAGTACACTGAGACATACTCACACAGTCCCAGCTGAGAGGGGCCTAACTTATCACGCTGGGGAAGGAGACACTAGGCTCGAAGCTTGGATCAGCTCCTGGAGATCGTCCGAGAAACAGTAACCTAGAAGGCAGCTGGGAGAGGGCTGGCCGTCCAGGGATGTGCCGGGACATGGAAAGGGACTGCAGCGGCCAAACGACACCATGTAACAGCTATTTGATCTGGTCCCAATATTGTTTCATAATAAAGATGATGGCTTACCATTTGGCCTCCATGTTTTCCTGCTGCTGTGGGGATGTTGTTGGGACTCGATCAGTGCTGCTTAATGAGCACTTGGATTATAGAGGGACAGACTCACTCGCACTTTGTTCCAGCATAAACTGGGATTTGGTGGTTAAAAAAACCACACCACAGGTAGTGAGCGCAGCGAGGGGAAGAACAGGCTGACAGGTAACACCGCGTCAGTCCAGAGAGCTCACTGCTGTTGGCCTGAAGAAAAGCTAAGTTATAACATTTCCAATGGACCCTTTATTTACAGCTCTGTGAATCATGGAGGCCCACAGGAGTTCTGACAGTTAGCAGCTAAACTCCATGCTATAAGCACAAACAGATAAAATAGTAATGGTAGCATCTACCAACACATTATTAGGTTTAGATGGTGAAAACATGAAAGACTAGAGGACTCTTAGCTGGACAATATCTGCCATTTGACCCAATATGAGAATCAAGCTGTTTTATGGCATATTAACTGTTGTTGGGTCTGTGCTTCCACAGGCCGCTGCTTTAGAGACTTATTCACATTAACGACAAGGAAGCAAGACGAGCAGCGAGGGAGAGCAGCCTTTCTGCCCTCGGTCAGACCACTTTGATGAACCAGCCTCCGCTTGCCGCCTTTTATTGAAAACAGTTACAGTACACACAGCACCACCCATTGTAAACCCCCCCTATGGTTATAAAAGATAAGGTACTGTGTGTATGTATGCATGACCTGCTGCCCACAAAAGGGTCATGAAGGCAGGAAGTTTACTAACCTCCTAGGACCTGTGGACGTCACATTTTGGGTTATTTAGACCAAAATACTAAATTCTGCTCTACAAGGGCCTGATATCCACTGACGAGGACGTTACACTGCTGCTGTGCTATTGAAATTCTAAACACGTCCTCATATGTGGCTCTCGTTTTTCTCAGAAACCAAAATCAGGTAAAAATAAATAAATAAATAAATAAATCGGATAATTCTTTGTTTTTACATTCACCAGGTCACAATCAGCCCGAATATCAAAGAGAAATTAAAAATGCTGCTGAAGAGTTCAGATCTCACATAGGATGAGCCTATAATAAACACTACAGCCTCCCCACCAGTCAACAGGCTGCGGAGGTCAGTAGAAACAAAAGGATGTCTTTGATCACACAGTCTGAACCAAGACTTACACATTTAAGTAACACAATGACAACATTTAACATTTGACTCCAACAATGGTCAAGTTGGATAAATGTATTCAAACCAGCACACGCTCCACGCTCCATCCTCTGGGTATTCAAACAGTGGAGATTTAGTGCAAATGACAATAAATCCAGCATTTTATGGCTAATATGAATATTTGGGCCTGAGACTAGTTTTTGTCTCCATGCAGCAGACTTTATACATGTAAGGATTACTACTTCTACTACAGGCAGCTCCAGGCTTTGAGATGTCCAGTAAGCAGGTCACAGTCACGATCGATGACCTGAAACTTTGATTGGATGCAAATGAAGGCGTGAAGCTGTCCTCAACAGTGCACCGCCTGCTGCACCTCACCTCTGTGCAGGTGGGGTGGCTGCAGCTCTACGGGCACAGCAGGTCTGCTAACTGGAAGGTTGGTGTTTTGATCCCTGGCTGCTCCAGTCTGCAAGCCAACGTATTAACCTCATGTTGTTCTCTGACGCATCAATCAGAGTGAATGTTAGAAACCAAGCACAGTAAAAAGTTATTGAATGGGCGAATGAGGCGCGTTGCTGCTTGTCACGGTTTATGTTTTTATCTTTGAAGTTTTTCACAGTTCTGCTGTTCCCAGTGAACTCTGCTATCGCTCCATCAGTAATGGGGCACATTAAGCTGACGTGTAAACCTACGCACACAGATCAGTATTTAAGGTCTGAATACTGAGAAAACCTTTACTGATGCCTAATGTGTCGGGAGTATCGGGACAGTTAAGACACACTTTCTTTAAACGCAGCATCTCTGTGGCCAAAAACTGGTCCACCCCAAGGATCGGGTCCCCCGACACAGACAGAGTAATGTAGTGCACGCTGTTAAGAGCCAGGAGGATGGTGCTCATGGCCATTGATCATTGATCAGTGTTGTTAATCAGTGATCATGACTGTTTGCCTATTAATGATCAACAAACTGACCTCCCAGCCCATTGGTCCTTCAGTGGCTGGTTTCAGTCATCGTGCAAATGTGCTGTTTATAAGATTGAAACCTGCAGTCAGCTGAGACTGAAGACGTCAGCTGATGATGATGAAACGTTTCTCCCTCTGGAAGCTTCCAGATGAACACAATCAGCCTTTAGGATCAGCGATCACTCCTTGCTCTGCTCGGGCCCACCAGTCGCTCACAGCATGCACTTCCAGTGACTCTGCCAACTATCCAGCAGTATGTGGACTGTAAAACAACACAACTCTGGACCTTCTGTGAGCACACACAGGTGACAGAGCCACGGGGAGACACAACAATGCTGCAAGCCCTGATCGCATCAGTCCCAGGGTCCTGAGATCTCTGAGGCCCAGCCTTCATCCTTCAGCGTCTCTTCAACCTGAGACTCCTGCAGCAGAAGTTGTTGAACTATGGAAGACATCATGTTTAGTTCCAACACTAAAGAAAGACAGACCAGACTGGTTCTCATGTCATGAAGGTGCTTGGAGCGGTTCTTGCCCAGTTTAGCCTGCAGGTGAAACCTCCTCAGTTTACTCACCAGTCTTTTGTGGGGGTGGATGATACTTTCATCTACCTGTTGTTCCAGCATTCTCACTCTCAGGTGGAAGGTGGCATTGTAAGAATCATGTTTTTTATTTCTACAGTGCCTTCAAACCACTTCAGACCCTTTGCCCTGACTTCACATCTGATGAAGACCATGGAGAGGATCATACTACACCACCTTCACCCATTAGTCAGGAGAGATCTAGACCCGCTGCAGCCTAGCAGCCAAACATCGGGGTGGATGACGCCGTCACCTACCTGCTGCATCGGGCTTCTCTCATCTGGAGAGCACAGGCGCACTGTGAGATGTTCTTTGATTTCTCCAGTGCCTTCAATACAATCCAGCCCTCAGTGCTAAGGGAGAAGATGCAGGGAGCGGACCATCAGCTGTCCTCGTGGACTACCTCACCAGTAGACCCCAGTACGTGAGGCTGCTGGTGAGGAATCCCCTCCTTCTGAATGTCAGACAAACAAACATGGTTGTTGACTTTCAGAAGTAAACAACTGTGTCTCGGAGCATCGTCATGGGTGAGGAGGTGGAAACAGTGACAGCTACAGGTAGCTGAGCGTTCACCTGAATGACAGACTGGAGGACCTACAGTCTATGAGAGCACGAGCAGACTACTTTCTAAGGAAGCTCAGAGCCTATAACGTGTGCAGAAGGATGTTGGGAGGTCTTGTACCAGTCTGTGGTAGTGAGTACCAACGATGCCAGAGGTCCCAGCAGGATCAGCAAACTAACCCACGAGGTGTACTTGATATATAAAATATATTCATAGATGAAACACAAAAGTCAACGTGCACTTTTCCCACTGACAACATCCAGATGAGCAGAATCAACTTTTACTTACCTGGATGATTGAAACATTTTGTCTTGATGTTTGCTCAGAGTGCAGCGACGTCCTTTTGAAGCCTTCAGTCGCTCGTATCTATGCCCACTGCTAAGACGCAGGAAGCCGCTGCAGCGTTCTCCTGAGCTCAGCTGAGTCACTCAGATACGTGCTGATAAGAGGAAGGAGTCACGTTCTTTCCTCAGACTCAACTTTTCAAACACTGTGTCAGTATGTCTCTGAGCTTCTGTGCAGGATTATCATTAAAACTGTAGTAACAACTGGCACCATCGCACACTCACTTTAATCCAGCTGTGACGGCCGCGCAAAAATCAAGAGGTGCACAGCTGACCGACGCAAACGCTGTGTTCCCAAACAGCTTTACTTTAAATCCATCACAGACAGCAAACTCACCTGTTCACCTGCAGAGTCATGCTCCCTCTAAATAACACAGTTAGTATAAACAGGACATTTCATCATCAGTTGATTTTTAACATGACAAAAACAGCCAAAACAGACAAACACAGCATGTTTTTATTTAGATTTTGTGCAGCTTCCCACAGATGGATGCAGAAAGTCAAAAACTGGCACTTTAAGATAATTAAGGCATTTGTTGTTGTGATCAGGTTTCCTCTGCAGGGGTTTGAAAGAAACAACAAAGAAAAAAAAGTTCACCATCATTTATTCCCCAGAGCTGCTCTGACGTTTGACGACAGACAGAAAACTGTTTCAACATAAACTGAAAATATAAGAAATACAAAGAAAAGAAATGCTACTAAAGCTCTCTGTAGCTCCACACATGCAGACCTGAGATAGTTCGAAAGCATCCCTGCTCCGGTTCAGCAGGTGGAAACCATGAACACAGCTGCTCCACCTTTACTCTAGATGAAAACTACCAAACATACTTATGATGAGCTCTGAGCAAATGTTGCTAATTATTCTAGTAAATGATTTATCAGTTAGCATTTAAAACAGTGTTGCAGTGAACGCTGTGCCTTCATCAGACATGTCTACACAGCATCATGTGCTGCTGTCACAGCCATCCTCAGACTGGACTCATGGACAGTCCCACTCGTTAAAGAGCTAATTTGATCAGTCTCACCTTGTAGGGCAGCATAAAGTCGTGTTACTACAAACATCAACACGTGGAGGCTGAGGGCAGTCACAGGTCTCTGAAGGCACACAGCTGCACTCTCTCTTGGCAGTAGAGAGCCAGCACAGATGGATCTTTGAGAACGCTCAGCTCGTGCTGCCTGTCGGCAGACTGGGAGAAGTCGTCGGGGCCCTCGCCACAGCCTCCCTCCTTGGGCTGACTGGGGTACCCCGGGTGGACCATGAGCTCAGCTGTGACCACAGGCTGGTGTGAACCCTGCACAGCGCTGGAGGTAGAGGACGAAGGGTTTGCAGCCAAGGCGTAGCTGAGGGCCCTGTGCAGGCTCGGGACGGACATGTTCTGCCCCATGGTGGTCAGTCCCAGGTACACATCTGGCCACCTGTGGAGGAGGAAAATCGTTGATTCATGTTTATCATCAACATCAGAAACTCTACAAACTCTCGTCCTCCAAGTGTCCAGTTTCCTTTATTTAAAGACTCTCCACACTCTGCCCAGCAGCTCTTTGGAAACTCTAATGAGACACTTTTAAGCCTGTCACAACGTCTTAGCAAAGATATTGACGTTAAAGGCAGCTAGTCCTTCACTAAGTTTCAGTGTTATGTGTAGAAACACCGGTTCATCGCTGTGTCCTGAGTCAGGAGTGTTTCCTGTGCTTGAGTCACAGGTCAGTGTTGAGCTTCCTCTGGAAACAAGCATCACACTGAACAAATGAGTGAAACGCTGCCAGTGTTCAGACTTCAGACAGTCTCAGAAAGTGTGGTGAGTTTGGACAGCACTGTGAAACAACCACTGAAACCTGAGCTTGATGCTTAAACTCAGAGTAACTGTAGAGCTGACTGGGCTCATCTCCACAGACAGCAGGACAAAGAGCAGCCAGCATCCAGCTTTGATGAAACCTGGAGAATTATTTCTGAGGACTATTTAAACACAAGCGCCCCACAGAGTCTGTGATGGAGAAGAAAGGTGGTCACACCAAATACTGATTTTCAGGTTAGAGTTGTGTGAACTCTGGTTTTGCCTGAGGTGTGTTTTTCATGTATGCTCACACATTTGTTTCATTGCTGCATTTATTTCCTGTTTTTGTAGCAAACTAAGTAAATCTGTCTTTGTTCTAATACAGTAATGTGCAAAAGTCTTGAGCTGGTGATACACGCACTATATAAACTGATCATCAATAAGTATGAACGCTTCTATAAAAGCAGAAGCTTTTGCAGGTTTGCATTCAGGCGTGTGTTAGTATAGAAATACAGGCAAAGATCATGAATCTCTGCTGCTTTCTACACAGAAGCCACGTTGACAAAGATCATCAGGAGTGGACGTCACTGCAAAAACACTCCGACTCTACACGTCTACACGTTCATGTGATTAGAAAAAGACTGAAGAAGAAGAGCTCGTGTGGAAGAGTCGCCCAAAGAACAGCAGCATGGATCAGCTCTGCTGTGCAGGTCCATACTGGAACCACTCAGCTGATGGTTGTAGCAGCGTCGTGTGTGGGGCCAGTTCAGCTCCAGGAACTTAAAACTACAGAGTCCCATTTGTTCAAACTGTAGAGCATTTAAAGGTTATCATACAGAGGTCTCTGTTAGATATCCAGCGTACATGAAGCTTTAAAAAATAAAAGTACAACAATATTTCATAGATAAATAAACAATAACGTGTGTAAAATGTTTCTCAGCATTATTATTATTTTCAGTTTGTTTTTAATGGTACTTGAATATTTGGAAATGCTGGTAATGACTTTTCTAGGATTTCTATTTCCTGTGTGATAATTAAACAATAAGACCGAGAAGTGTAATGTTGTGTATTCATCATGAAGGTGCAGTTATAAAGTATGAGTGTGGGGTCAGACAGGGTGTGTTTCTATTGGAGATTTTTACAACTACATGAATGTGATTTATTACTGTTACTGAAGGTTACTCTCCACACCAACACAACTAGATGTTAAATCTTAATATAAATGAGTAACAGTAGGTGGACATGAGGTAAGGCTGCACTTTTTGCAGTGATCTCGTATATAAAACAGGTCCGCGGCTTGAACCGTAGTAAAGGGACCTCTGGCTAATACGGTGGGTTCTGTGTCGGCTCGTAGCTGAAAACTAGCTTTACTTTGTTGTCTGGGTCAACTTTGCTAGCAGAGACAGAGAGAGGCGTTGAAAGGCTGCTCCAACAGAACTTATTGTTTCAGAGGAAAACACGAACACGGTGTACAGTCGAGTCTTAATAGCTTACTTACAGCTGGGCTCGTCAGGCTCTCTTCTTGGCTGCAGTGGTTATTATTATATTTACATGCTTCCAGCTCCCGTTTCTGCTCGATGACAGCTCGTACTTTTCCTTTTTCTCCCTCCCTCGCTCACAGACACATAACGGGTATGGCAGTCCATTCTCCCTGCAGCACGGACTACACTGCCCATGATGCTACATTCTTTAGAGCTATACCTGTAGCATTCTGCCTGTTAGCTTAGCACAACAACAACAACAAGGCCTCTCTCACCCAGGAAACACGCAGAGAGAGAGCGTCACCCTGTAACCATGGCAACACTAACGCTGCCTGGAACAACAGAACGTAGCTGTCAAACAAAACCCAAACAGTCCTGACCCGCCACAATATGAAACAGGGAAGTACCGCCGTGTAATCCATTTATTTAAACAAAGTAACTGTATTCTAAATACCACCTTTTTAAACGGTAACTGTAACGGAATACAGTTACTCATATTTTGTATTTTAAATACGTAACGGCGGTACATGTACTCCGTTACTCCCCAACACTGGAGATGACACTCACATGTGTGGTCTACAGTCGACGTAGTGACAGTGGTTTAATCTGAAGCTGGTCTAGTCCCAGCAGTTTCACACAGACCTGATTCCATGGCGTCTGAACACTGGGACGGCCTCCAGAGCATCCTTCTCCACCTGCTTGTAGAACTTGTGCAGGTGTGCTGGGATCCATGGGCAGCTGTACAGACCCGGCTCCACGGGGACACGAGTGTAGGGGATCCTGAGATCTGAGAGAACCTTTGCAAACACTTCACGGACCTCTGCACAGACATAACACCAACATTTCACTGCTGTCGTCTTCTTAATGGAGCCAACAGTTAAGCACTCACTGAACTGAACCCTACATGTGGAAGAAAAGCATCAGTGGAACAATAACTAATAGCAGAGCTCTGTGTTGCAGCACAGCAGGACTTCTCTTTGTTTCTCAGCTAAATTATATTTCTGTCCATATAATCATTGTGCTTTTACATAGCATATTATTAACTCTTCAAACGTTTTCACTGATGAAAGGATGCTTGGTTTGTTTTCTATTATAAAAACATTTTTTAAATGAATGAATCTGAATCTGCCTCAGTACAAACAAACATGAACGGTCTCCTCCCTTCAGCTCACATTTACCTGCTAACTCAAAAGCAGAGACACACAGGTGCACATTTGCATGATTAATCTGAAACGTGCTATATCACCATAATCAGTCATAAATGTGTAAATGCTGTTGACTCGAGCACCAGCACCCAACAAACAGCAGTTACAGCTTTGTGTCTCCTTATCCTCTGATCCTCTGACCTGGCAGGACGTGAACATGTTGGTGTCCGTCCATGTGCTCGGGTAGGTGACCGTTCAGCTCCACGAAAAGCCCGACCTGGGCCCTCAACTCCAGCTCCACCTTGGAGGAAACAAAACACACCTGGAAACAGCTGTGATGGAGACACATGACTTCAAAGACAAAGGTCGTTTTAAAATCTGAGGTTGGTGTTTTTGTCTGGAAGCAAAATATGCAACAACGTGACAGCTGCACCCAAGTTCAAAGGAGTGTCTGAAGACGGTTCAGTTTCATTCGTATAGTGCTGAACCTCCGCAGTCGCCTTCAAGTGTAAAAATCTAAGTGTAAAGTTAGATCTGCTCGGTATTATTCAAACCACTGCAGCGCTCTAATGTCGGTAATACTGTGGTCATTGGTGTAGCTCATGAGGTAGAGCGGGTCATCTACTGATTGGAAGGTTGGTGGTTCGATCCCTGGCTTTCTGTGTGCCAAATATCCTTGGGCAAGATACTGACCAAGCTGTATGAATGCTGGTTAGGAAGCACTTACAGAAAGAAGTGTATGAATGTGGCATGTTGTATAAAGCGCTTTGAGTGCTCAGAGTGGACATAATAAGTATATATATGAACCAGTCCATCGACTGTATCGAATCATTTTTTCTCCAACTGTAAAGTTGTATTTGTAAACGAGGTCATTAATAATGTTAAAGGAACATTCAGTTCAACAGAGGTCAGACTCCTTCAGTGCTGAAGGCAAACCTGTGGTTGTTCTTATTCTTCTAAATCAGTGAAAGAAAGATTTACTTTACAAAGAGCTCTTTTTAAATAAAGCAACAACCTGTTTTTCCAGGCTAAATTAAAAACCTTCTAAATGAATGAGACGCGTTGTCCTCTCCAGCTTACAGGTCATCTGCTTCCATGTGTCTGAGAGTTACACCTGGGACTCAAGCACCTGTAATGTGAGGCCTTCGTCTGCAGAGGAGCATGCAGAGTGGTGCACAGTGAGGAGGTAACACTACGAGATAATCGACCTCTGTGGGAGGAGCTGCTCTGCACTGTGTTTGCATACAGTAATGAAGAGAGTAGCAGTATAGAAAGTAATCTCCTGTAATCAAATGTATCCCCACTGCTGTGTAATCCATTACTGTAAACCGAAATGTCGTCAAGAAATGATCAGAGACTGTTTTTCAGGAAACTATTAAATGTTCAGTTTCTATATGTCTGAAGAAGACCGAGCCCACCTGTCACACCATGTGACCTGCTCTCACATATCGGTAACATTTGTTTACCTGTATCTTGATATTTTAAGATCATATAAAGATGCATGAAAATGTGTAACATTATATATTTTATACTGATCTTTATTTTTCACTGACACAGTGAAATTCTGGTTTGTAATGTCGTACCTGTTTCATGCTGAGTTCTCCTCTCTTCAACGCCTGGCGAAAGCCCATCTTCCCATGGAAGAAGCCATGCTGGTTTATGAGCGTGGAGGACTGCTGGAGGCTCGGACACACTGGTATGCCTTCAGACAGGTTGGCATGCAAGCCGATGGGAATGTTGTGTCTGACACAGGAACAACACAGCTCTGTTAAACCATGTGATGCTGGCAAACAGGCCAACATTTGTCTATGTTCAAAGGCACAGTCTGTTCTTGATTATAAATACATATAACATCTCTATCGAAATACAGCTGTGAAAAACAAAATCCACTCTCTTTAAAGGCTTTATGAATCAGGACATAGTTTAAAAAAATCCTTCTTTGAAATACTTTTTGTTTTTTAAATGACTGTTTCACGTCATCACAGAGGAAACGTACTGCTTCACAACAGCGCTGCTTTAGTTCATTGAGGTTTGTGGGCTTATGTTTATGCACAGCTCTCTCCCGTCACAAGTCCAAGTCCAGAGCCAGCCACTGGTTCATTTTTTTGTAGATATTCTGTTTTTGATTTGATGGTGTACGTGGAAAGAGTAATTGTATGATACAGTGTCAGCCAGGCTTTATTCAGGGACAGATTCAATTCAGTTTTATTTATATAGCGCCAAATCACAACAAAAGTTTCCTCAAGGCGCTTCATAGATACAGAGAAAAACCCAACAATCATATGACCCCCTATGAGCAGCACTTTGGCGACAGTGGGAAGGAAAAATTCCTTTTTAACAGGAAGAAACCTCCAGCAGAACCAGGCTCAGGGAGGGGCGGGGCCATCTGCTGTGATTGGTTGGGGTGAGAGAAGGAAGGCCTCACAGTTAGCTTTATAATACTGTGGTACACAGAGGAGTTCATGGTCAACTAGCAGGGAGATACCCGGGTCCTATGGCTGCAAAACGAGCTGTAATCATCCCCCGACTGTCCCACCAATCGCCCTTGGTGTGGAGCACCATGCAGGATCCTCACAGAGTGGCGATAGTCATGAAAAAGGTGGATCAGTCCAAGAACATGTAGCAGGAGCTGGTTAATGATCTGACGGCAGTTTGGACCACAGTCACCAACAACACCATGGGTAACATACTACATTATAACTGTTTGTCCTGCTCAGGAAGACACATTTATAGGCTTGTCTGAAGTTTGAACATCTAAATGATTCAGAGAAGGGTTAGAAGGAAGTGCTGTGGTCAGACACTAAAATCAACTCAACCTCAGGATTGCTGAGGTTCACCTAAAGAACACTATTCCCATAGTTCCCAGTGGCCTTTTACTTTGCTCTTGTGCGATGACCTGATCACGGTGCAGCTCCACTGTTACATGTGAGATCAACTGTCATTGACAATCGATATCCTCATCCACACAACTAATGCCCCAGCTGAACCAGGGTGTGGTGAACCAGGATTTACGTTGCATGGTAGCATATCCCCCTTGGCACCTTACTGGTACGCTGCATGTCTCACGCAGACCAGGGAGAAGTGTTACAGGGCTGGAGATACCAAACACCTGTCCCACATCCATGCACGGTCACTGTCTGTGGAAGTGTCCCTGTCCCTGTGTAGTGTCTGTGGCCACTGGGACCTGAGCAGAAATAGTAGAGGGAGAAGGGTGATGGGTCCCAGAGCCGCTCACTTGGTCCATCGGTTGCGTCCGCTCCACCGACTCTTGGCCATGACAACAGGTGGTCCAACATCAGCGTCACTGTAATGTCGAGGCTGATCAGTCGGTGGCAACAGACCAACTCCGCTGTGCCCGCCTGAGGCCCCTCCATCACCATGAGCTCTGCCAGCCAAGCCTCCCCCTTCCTGGGACCAGGTTGTAGCTTTTGGTTTGCATATTATGCACCAAGCTGCTCGGTGTATGGAAAGGGCCTCATCAGAAGCGGCAGCGGCGGTTCTCTAGCACAAGGCCCAGTCGGTCCACAGTCACCCAGCAGACTTGCGCAAAACAGGCAGCTGATCTCCATCATCTTGGAGATCAGCTGTTCTGGTCAACCACACCCCTCGCCTGTAGCTGAGCCACGAGCCACACCACATTAACTTGACTTGAACATCTGTGCTGAGTATAACCTGGAAGTCCCGAGGTCAAAATGGGAGACGCCCCCAAGGGTGGTGGAGAATGAGCTAAGATCCTGTGGGACTTTCAGATACAGACGGACAAACTGGTGGTGGCTGACCAACCGGACATAGTGGTGGTAGACAAACAGAAGAAGACGGCCGTAGTGATCGATGTAGCGGTTCCCAATGACAGCAATATCAGGAAGAAGGAACATGAGAAGCTGGAGAAATACCAAGGGCTCAGAGAAGAGCTCGAGAGGATGTGGAGGGTGAAGGTGACGGTGGTCCCCGTGGTAATCGGAGCACTCGGTGCGGTGACTCCCAAGCTAGGCGAGTGGCTCCAGCAGATCCCGGGATCAACATCGGAGATCTCTGTCCAGAAGAGCGCAGTCCTGGGAACAGCTAAGATACTGCAGGACCCTCAAGCTCCCAGGCCTCTGGTAGAGGACCCGAGCTGGAAGGACCAAAAATGTTTTGTTGATATACTTTTTCAACAGTGCCGTCAGCGCTAATCTTGTGAAAATGACGTTAACGCCATAACCGCATTAACAGGGCAAATCTCCGTTAGCGAGTTAACCCGGATCGCCCCGTGCAGGGGCTGCATGGCGCTAACACGTTAGCGTGCTTAGCTTGTTAACAGTTATGGCGTTAACGTCATTTTAACAAGATTAACGCTGACGGCGCAACTTTTTAAACCTCTTGAATTAAAGCTGAAAGTCTTACTTCACAGTTTGCTTTGAAATTCACTGTGATCATGTAAAGAGGAAGTATGGCTCTAACTGAACTTTATTTATGCCTGAAACTGGGAAATTATTGTGTTACACAGTGTTGGGGAGTAACGGAGTACATGTAGCGCCGTTACGTATTTAAAATACAAAATATGAGTAACTGTATTCCGTTACAGTTACCGTTTAAAAAGGTGGTATTTAGAATACAGTTACTTTGTTGAAATAAATGGATTACACGGCGGTACTTCCCTGTTTCATATTGTGGCGGGTCAGGACTGTTTGGGTTTTGTTTGACAGCTACGTTCTGTTGTTCCAGGCAGAGTTACGGTTGCCATGGTTACAGGGTGACGCTCTCTCTCTGCGTGTTTCCTGGGTGAGAGAGGCCTTTTTGTTGTTGTTGTGCTAAGCTAACAGGCAGAATGCTACAGGTATAGCTCTAAAGAATGTAGCATCATGGGCAGTGTAGTCCGTGCTGCAGGGAGAATGGACTGCCATACCCGTTATGTGTCTGTGAGCGAGGGAGGGAGAAAAAGGAAAAGTACGAGCTGTCATCGAGCAGAAACGGGAAGCATGTAAATATAATAATAACCACTGCAGCCAAGAAGAGAGCCTGACGAGCCCAGCTGTAAGTAAGCTATTAAGACTCGACTGTACACCGTGTTCGTGTTTTCCTCTGAAACAATAAGTTCTGTTGGAGCAGCCTTTCAAGGCCTCTCTCTGTCTCTGCTAGCAAAGTTGACCCAGACAACAAAGTAAAGCTAGTTTTCAGCTACGAGCCGACACAGAACCCACCGTATTAGCCAGAGGTCCCTTTACTACGGTTCGGAGCCGCGGACCTTCAGTAACAGTAATAAATCACAGCAATAGTACATTCATGTAGTTGTAAACAGCATGATAATATATTAAGTAATCCAAAGTATTCAGTTACGTTACTGTCATTGAGTAACGTAACGGAATACGTTACAGAATACATTTTGGGGCATGTAATCTGTAATCTGTAATGGAATACATTTTAAAAGTAACCTTCCCAACACTGGTGTTACAGCACCCGAAACATTAAACACAATCCATAACAAAATAGCTTAAATGAAGCCGAAGCACTAATAATATAAAAGTAGTATGGCAAAACAAAAAAATTAAATAAAGCAGTAAAAATAAAAAACATGAGAAAAGCTAAAGAGAAAAGAGAAAAAAACCCCAAAAAGTTAAAATAGGTGGTAAAGAATTTCTTTATGTGTCTTTGTGGCAGCAGAGCTTAAAGAGATATATGAGAGAGAGCCGGTGCAGTGTGCAGAGACATGGAAAACAAAGCAAGTCTTCAGAAACTGCCAGGACTAGCAAGAAAAAGTGAAAGATTTCTGGTGTCCTAGACATTACATTATGTACTGTAAATGGTATGTTTGCAGTGTGTTAGATTTCACATATACAGTGTAAGGCTACGCTACCTTTTAGCCAGATCTGCCGCTTGTTTTGCAGCCGAGCCATTAACCAGCAACGAGACATTGGAGATGCCTCCGGCCTGGAAGCAATCCACGATCCCCTGGTTCCTCCTGGGACAGTAGCCGAAATCATCTCCTGTCACCACCAGCATCATTCTGGGCTGTGGCATTATCGCTGGTCTCTGTTGGCGACACACAGGGGACAGATTAACATTCATCATTATGGTGTCCATGGCTAATAATGATCAGGTTGTTCATTATCAGTGAACATGGACCCTGGATCCTCCGACTGCTCCACGTCACGTGGTTTATTGATAAGAAAGACACCAAACTGGTTTTCATCAGTGCTGCTATAAAACATGAAAGTACGTCAGCAAACAGAAGCTCATATCTGCCATCTATTTTCCCCATGGCAGTCAGTCATACACCAGCCACGTTTCTAAACTAGATGATGGTCTGATTTAAGTTTTTATGCACATTTTAAGATTGCTCCACATCGCCAGCTGGACTATTAAAAACACATAAAACTGCAAAGTTAGTCTATATCAGCCCTTTTGTGGTGATATACTTGCCCGATGCAGCTGCCCGCTCATAATCAACGAAGCGCTGGGAAATCTTTGCTGCGTTACTGCGCTCTGTCCTTCAGCGCCTCTGGATCTTCAGTTTAGGCTGCTTTCTAATACGAACAGCTTCAGTCCGTGCAGGTAAGTACAGAGCACGATGAGCCAGAGCTGCTGCTTTTTACAGTGTGAAATTATCTGATCTACCTGGGCAAACACAGGAGCCACCTAGAAACCAAACAGGAACACCTTAACAAACATCTAAGGTGTGTTTACTATTTAGATCAACAACACTCCTGTTAATCTTAGCCCCCATGTCTGCTAACCCAACTATATTCTTCATGTTTACCATTGTTCCTGAATTACAAGCAAAGCCTGCACAGGTAGGTCATAAGTTTCTTTTTAAATGGGAACAGTAGTGTCCACAGATCTTTGGTCCAATAGGAGAAGTTGGGGCCACAGCCTCCAAAGGGCTTCTCATTCTGTCTTCTGGATCAAGGTGCAGCCAGCAATGATCAGCAGACCTCAGAGATCTAGCTGGTGTAGCAGCTCACTGATATATGGAGGCATCTGATCATGGAGGGGTCTCAAAATGATCAGCACACTTTCAAACTGAGCCCCAAACGTTATGAGGAGGCAGGAAGACATCATCTGTCCACCTTAAGAGGACCCAGTGATGAGCCTGACAGCAGAGTCCTGAAACACTGGTAAGAGATCCAGAGATGACCTGCTCAGGCACATGAACTACAATAATCAAGATGTAATGAAATAAAGGTATGTATAACCACTTTGATTTCACTTTGAGACACAGTGTAAAGATAACCAACATGTTTTTCCAAACTGAGGCCTGATAAAAGGTGACACCCAGATTTCTCACAGTGGGGAAAACTGAAGATGAAAGATGAAGATGAAAACAGAGTTATTCAGGATGAATGCAAGTGTGAACATGAACTAAATTAGCAGAAGCAACTAAAAAGCTCCTGTGAAAGAGAGAAAGAAACTCCCTCAAGTGCTGATCCAGACATTCAAACACAAACGTCTAAGCCAAGGTACCGTTACATTTAAAGATGGAGCTGCCAGGGACGGAAAGAGGAACCACAGAGAAGCTTTACACATGTAGTGAAAGGAGACACGCAGGGGTTGGTGTGACAGACGAATCTGCTAGAGATGGGGTGAGATGATAGCAACTGATCTATGGCGTTATTTTTGTGCCGCTATTCTGAGCGCACGTAAAGAAAGTTTGCAGGTGCAAGTGTTGTATTTTGAGGAGAAATTTATTTTGAGTGAAGAAAAGCTGAATTTGAGTGAACAAAATTCATTCCTGCGTGCAAAAACTGTATTTCAGTGTTTGCTGTTATCCACACACACACAGCAGCCCCTCTCGCTCAGTTTTTGCATTTGCGCTCGCTCGCAATGTGTTGCTCGTGCTCACAACTCTTTCTCTACACCGTTATATTTGTGCCACAAAACCAGCCAATCACAGACTTGGATGCAAAAAAATCTGACTGGCTGTTTTGGTCTCCAATCAGCTCGAAATGACAAAATGCAATATCCCAGAATGCATTTGTCCAAAACTCAAACGAGGCAGATTCTTACTCTGGATGGCATTACCTTGGCCTCCAGTAACACTGTGAGGAACCTTGGAGTCATTTTTGACCAGGATATGTCCTTCAACGCACATATTAAACAAATATGTAAGACTGCTTTCTTCCATTTGTGCAACATCTCTAAAGTTAGAAATATCCTGTCTCAGAGTGACGCTGAAAAACGAGTTCATGCATTTATTACTTCCAGGCTGGACGACTGCAATTCATTATTATCAGGAAGTCCTAAAAACTCCCTGAAAAGCCTTCAGTTAATCCAAAATGCTGCAGCAAGAGTCCTGACAGGGACTAGAAAGAGAGAGCATATTTCTCCTGTTTTGGCTTCCTGTTAAATCCAGAATCAAAATCCTGCTCCTCACATACAAGGTCTTAAATAATCAGGCCCCATCTTATCTTAATGACCTTGTAGTACCATATCACCCTATTAGAGCACTTCGCTCTCGCTCTGCAGGCCTACTTGTTGTTCCTAGAGTATTTAAAAGTAGAATGGGAGGCAGAGCCTTCAGTTTTCAGGCCCCTCTTCTGTGGAACCAGCTTCCAGTTTGGATTCAGGAGACAGACACTATCTCTACTTTCAAGATTAGGCTTAAAACTTTCCTTTTTGCTAAAGCATATAGTTAGGGCTGGACCAGGTGACCCTGAATCCTCCCTTAGTTATGCTGCAATAGATGTAGGCTGCCGGGGATTCCCATGATGCATTGAGTTTTTCCTTTCCAGTCACCTTTCTCACTCACTATGTGTTAACAGACCTCTCTGTGTTGAATCATATCTGTTATTAACCTCTGTCTCTCTTCCACAGCATGTCTTTATCCTGAATCACAATAATCAACAGCAGCTTTACTGCTACTCACGACTTTAACTTTAATAACAGATTTGTCACATTGGTAGATCATAATTTATTGATTGCCTTCCTATATTATAGCAATTATATATTGTTAGTTATATTGTAGATGTTTGATTTCAATATCTACAACTACAGTGAATACAATGGTATTTATGTTAGTCCAAGCTTGCATGATGGTGGGTTGTTTGTTCTCAAATTAATCATAAATTACATATTTATACATTTATTTTCTTATGTTGTAAATTTGCACTGTACGGTCTCTTATTTCTTTTTTATGTTATATTCTGGACGTCTGTGTGACCCTGCTCCATCTGTCTGTCTCTGCTGGAACACATGAATCTCCCCAATGAGGAACAACAAACGATATTTCTGTTCTACTCTATTTCTATTTGTACATAATATCAGAATTATTTAAAAAATAAAACCCCTCAGTGGGTAAATATTATCAGCTCCCTGACACACACAGACTGATTGCTGATTTTCACAAAGTGGGAAATGGATATACGAAGTTATCACAACTTTTCCAAAACTGGAGTGAGAAGGATCATCAAGAAATTCAAAGAGAGCTGAAAGTACTGAACAAACTACTGAGAGATGCGTTTAAAGACCCCAGCAGACAGCAGTGAATGACTTCGCCAAGTTGGGAATTGTAGTCTCAAAGAAGAAAATCCCAAGAACCTTAAACAGGAACAGACTGACAAACTGGGAATCTTATCAAGATGGAAGGAATCAAAATATGTCACAGAAAACCTTAAGTCAGCAGCAAAACTACGTCAAGGTCATTGCTTTGTCTTCCAACATGACAACAGCCCAAAACATACGACACTCCTGATGAAGAACTTCCTGTGCAGGTCCAAAGTGAACATTACTGTCTGGGCTCCACAAAGCCCTCCTATTGAAGCTCTATGGGGTGAAGAGCAAGGTCCATGCCAGAGAAGCCTGAGAGATTTACCAAAGAAGAATGGGCTGAGCTAATCATTTCCATGGTAGTTTTGGTATTTGTAAAATAATTTTGTTTCTGTGGGCAAAGTAAAACATCTTGATGCATGCTCAATCATCCAGGTAAGTGAATCCCAAAAGGTTGATTCTGTTCATCTGGACGTTTTGTCCCTCATCCAGGTGACTTCCTCCGTCTCAGCTGACTGCAGGTTTCCCCAACATTCCTCAGGCAAAGTAAAATAATGTACGAATCCAAATGAAATAAGGATGTTTGTAAAAGCTGCATTAAAAATTCCTCGCTCTATTTAACAGCACTTGTGTCATAGTGAGGGCTGGTTTGTTTTGAGTTCCTCTCGCACCTCCAACTTGGTCACACTGCAGGTACTTTCCTCCCGTGGATGGAGGACTGGATTTCCCATTCTTTAGCTGCACATACCTGATTCAACAACGGCAGTAAAAGAGGACCAGCTGTGCCATCGAGTATCCGCCAGACAGTCAGCCTCTGAACAGGCCAAACTTTGCTGTGTAGTGACTACTTTGTGTTGTTGTTTTTGTGTGTCGGCTGGAGAGAGTTTACAAATGAGAAGCAAAAAAGAGCCGCCTGATATTCAAAATATATTCAAAGGTGAGAACAGGCAGCACGGTATGTAATAAAGACTCACTGAGAGAATAGTGGCATTTACCAGAGGGGGGAGCAATGAAGTACAAATACTTCACTAATGTACTTAAGTAGAAATTTCAGACTCAGTTATTTATTCTCAATAATCCCGAGTAAACCATCACCAAACTGGTTTACATCTCTGGAATCGTCCATTTCTAAATTGCTTTGAAAGATAAACCTGTTATTATCTTAAAAATGCTTCAAAGGACCAAGGATGAAGATCCTGAACGGGTCCGGGACAGGCTTGCGGACTAGGTGCTCTGGGTGGGCCTGGGAGTTTGGGTTCTGGGTCATGGCTGGGGTGTCACCAGGGTTGTGGGTTGGTGCATGCAGGCCTCCGTGCACGGGGGTTTGGCCCTGGCAGACTTCAGCAAAGAGTGGGGGCCTCTTTAGCTAACGGGTAGGTTGGGACCATCTTTTGCAGGTGGTCTCTGCTCTTTGGGAGTCCACTCTGTGGGTGGGGGGGTCTAGCAGAGGTGGAGGATGGGTGAACCTAGGTGTCCATTGACTGAATGTTGGGGTGGGTGTAGTTTTTTCCCTGTAGTGGAGTCGGGTGGGCCACCCCGAGCTCTCTGGGGCTCAGTGGTGCTACTGCCCCAGTGTGGATGGGCCTGGGCCCCCCTGCCCTTGGTGGATTTGGGGAATGGGGGTGCCCATGGGGGTCAGCGGGGGAGCTGGCTTCAGGTAGGAGGTATTCCTCCTCTGTCCCCTCCTGGCTGCCTGAGCCTCAAATTTATTCCACAACACAGACCCTCGCATTACGTACACGGTCATGAGTGTGGGTGAGTACACTGAACTGTGTCCAGAGGATGGTCTGCTTATTCAGCCTCACCTCTCGTGCCAGTGCCCACTTCTCAATTTTAAATCGCACTTAGACACTGAGGGTTCTTGGGAGGGAGCTGTCCCCACAGAGTTGGTGCCATGCCCCTCTGCCGTTTTAAATCAACTTTAAAACAGCATGCATCAACATCACAAATGAGTCGGCGGAGTGAGGCATCAGGTCTTCTCACACCCCTGTTCCCTGTTCTCCATCTGGGGCAGCGGACAAGGAGGAATAGCTGGCCGTCTGGTCAAGCTGGTGGGCTTCCCTGCTGCTGCGGGACCGGGACGGTTTGCTTGTCTCCACCCCAGGGTACAGGGAACCATGGTGGACATGGTGAAGGGAGCCACCAGGTGGAAGAAGGAGTCCTATTGGGCTTTTTAGCCTGTGGGACTTTGGAGGCAGCTGATAGGTACCGACAGGCCAAGGGGAACGCAACTTGGGCAGGGGGTGAAGCAAAAACTCGGGTGCGGGGAGAGTTTGGAGAGGCCATGGAAAAAGACTTTCGGATTGCCTTGAAGAGATTCTGGCAAACCGTCAGACGACTCAGGAGAGGAGAGCAGTGCTCTACCTGCACTGTGTGTAGTGCGGCTGCTGACTTTGACTGAGAACATTGTCAGGCGGTGGAAGGAATACTTGGAGGACCTCCTTAATCCCACTGTCTTCCATGACGAAAGCAAAGTCTGGGGACGAGGGGGACGGCTCATCTATCCCCGGGGGCGAGGTCACTGAGGCAGTTAAGGAACTGCTTGGTGGTAGCCCCCTGGGGTGGAAGAGGTTTACCCAGAGTTCCTGAAGGCTCTGGATGTTGTAGGGCTGTGTGGTTGACACGCCTCTACAATGTTGTTTGATCAGTGGTGGTACCTCTAGATTGGCAGACCGGGGGGGTGGTTTCCATCTTTAATAAGGGGGACTGGAGGGTGTGTTCCAACTATAGGGGGCTCACACTCCTCAGCCTCCCTGGAAATGCCAGGGTGCTGGGAAGGAGAGTCCATCCGTTAGTCGAACCTTGAATACAAGAGGAACAATGCGTTTTTTGTCCTTGCCGTGGAGCACTGGACCAGCTCTTCACCCTCTCGTGGATACTTGAGGGTGCGTGGGAATTTGCCCAACCAGTCTACATGTGTTTTATGGCCCTGGAACTTACTGATTCTTTACATTGATGCTATGGTTATTTTTCTTTCTTGTACTGAGACAGTGATTGTAATTCTCTGACATTGGGCCTTTGTTAGGATAGTGAAAATGTTCTGTCTCCCCCAGTCTCTGTTTACGTGTCTTGAGTTCAGCCGGTGTGTTTACTTTGAAAGTCCATGTCTCATGTCAGTGTTTCTAGTTTTGCTTCCCTTTGGTCTCGTCATGTCTGATTTCTTCCAGCTGTGCTCTCCTCCTGTGTCTTATTCCCCTCGTTATTCCCAGTGTATTTAAGCCCTGTGTTTCTCTGTGTCGCGTCCTCCCTCATGCTGTGTGACCCCTGGTGTGGAGTTTTAGGTTTTGGTTTCCCAGTCTAGTTTAGTTCTGCATCACTTCCCTGTGTCTGTTATTAAAGCAGCGTTCATTCCCGTGTGTTGCGAGTAGTGATGGGTACCGGTATCCGGTGCCATGATGGCACCAGTTCTGACATAAACGGTAGTAATCAGACAGAAAAGCAGCGCACATTTCGGTGCTTTATTTCCCTGAGCTGTGATACACTTTAGATTCTAGCCAATCATTTTACGTTTCCGAGGATAGTAGGCGGGTCCAGGTACGTACGTTCTTTTAGAGCAGAGCTACAGATTAAAAACGCCCAAGGTGAAGCGGTCAAAGTCTGGCTGTACTTCACAGCAGAAGATGCAAACTCAGCAGCTGCAACAAGTGCTTTAAGCTGATACTGTGATGCTGTCAAAGGAGGTAACACCTCAAATCTGATGAAACACCTGGCGACGCATAGCGTTTTTTTAAAGCCGAGAAATGCACCGTATTTGATAGCTTGCTGCGAGACCTCACACCGAGCACATCTACTGTGGGTGTGGTGCCTGTTATCGACCCGGAGTTAGCAACATCCCCCAAAAACCCGAAGAGGAGAGTCCTGGCCCCTAGCCCTGCCAGTGTAGCAGAAATGATGAGGATGATGATGCAGCAGCAGCCGTTCTTCTCTGCGTGAGTAGCTTAATGTTGGTGTGTAATTTACGTTGAGTAGGCTAACCACGTTATTACATTAATGCATGTAAGGTGAACTAGCAAACACCATCATAGCTACATGCAGCTGTCTTCTTGTTTGATGGCAGATACTCCCTTCACCCTGGCCAAAAAGGCTAAAATGACCAAAGAAAAAGTGGAAAACAGTTAAACATGAGAGGTTTTTGGACAAAGTTTGTGTTTTTTCCATTGATTAAGCACCGGTTTAAGCACCGTTTAAGCACCAGCCCCGTTTCAAAAGTACCGGTTTGGCACCGGTATCGGATAAAACCTAAACGATACCCATCCCTAGTTGCGAGTCCTGCATTTTGGGTCCTCTTCCTGCCTGACCACAGCCGAATCGTGACAATTTTACAGTTAAATAAATATTTAAAAATACACACTGAGTGCTACCTAAAGGCTGAAGTAAGATGTGTGTAGCTGCCTGTCACAGGATGATACTACGATTAACTATCAGTGCAGTGAGAGTTCTTCAGCTTCGTTACTATTTTTTATTTTAAGCAGCAGCGTAAAGCTCGATGAAGTACTTATATGCATAATTAAACTTCACCAGCTCTGGTCTCAACATCTGCTTCTATTCTGCCAAAACGGCCATGTTAAACCGTTACCTGTGTTTGGTCTTTTGGGTACTCACCTCTTCTTCACCTGGCGTCTCATCAATCTGCTGCACTCTTAATTCCCTCTACTCTCCTCCTTCCTCGCTCCTGTCCTGGTTGTTACAAATAATGCAATCAGGATGTATCAAACAAACTCTATGTTGCAAATGTTTTGATGTGATGATTAGTATTACTACATTATTCCATACTTTATATTTTAAACACAGATTTTAGCATATATTTAACATATCAGATTGTAATAAAAGCAAAAAACTAATGTTTCTGTTTCATAACTAATGAATACCGACTGCAGGCTAATATTTATTCTACACTACAGTCAAAGTGTGGACACAGCTTCTGATTTAATGGTTTTTCTTTATTTTCACGACTGTTTGCGTTGTAGATTCTCACCAAAGGCCTCAAAACTGAATGAATGAACACATGTGGAATTATGTAGTAAACAAAAAAGTGAAATATCTCAAAACATGTTTGATATTTTAGATTCTTCTAAATATCCACCCTCTGCTTTGATTCCTGCTTCGCTCACTCTTGGCGTTCTCTCCATGAGCTTCATGAGGTCATCTCCTGAAATGGTTTCCAACAGTCTTGAAGGAGTTCAGAGATGCTGAGCACTTGTTGGTCTTTTTGCCTTCACTCTGAGCTCCATCTCATCACAAACCATCTCCACTGGGTTTATGTCAGGTGACTGTGGAGGCCAGATCACCTGGTCAGCACTCCATCACTCTCCTTCTTGGTCAGATAGCTCTTACACAGCCTGGAGGTGTGTTTGGACTCATTGTGCTGTCAAAAATAAAATAAATGATGGTCCAACTAAATGCAAACCAGATGGGCTGTCAGCTGTGTCCCATCATGACTTCTGCACAACACAACTGATGGTCCCAACCTCATTAAGAAAGCAAGAAATCCCACAATGAGCCCTGACAGGCTCCCCTGTGAGGTGAAACCCTTTCAGGTGACGACATCATGAAGCTCACTGAGAGAAGGCCGAGGGTTTGCAGCGCTGTCAACAAAGCAAAGGGCGTCTACTCTCAGGAATCTTAAACATAAGACTTATTTAGAGTTATTTATGATTTTTCTTTGATACGTAATTCCATATATCTGGCTTCATATACTTGATGTCTTCAGTTTGTGTCGATGTTGAAAGTAGTAAAAATAAAGAAAAAACATTAAATGAGTAGGTGTGTCCAAACTGTTGACTGGTAGATACATCAGCCAGCATTTCATTCCCATTAATCCCACTGGATTCTGTGGCCTTTCCATCTAATGACGTCTGTGTTTCCAGCAACATCACGTCCTATTTAGGTAACACGTTTTTATCATGTAATTCTGCATTAAGTATTCAGATTTAATCATTAGACTGTATTGTGTCTTCAAATGGTAAACAGACTGATTCTTCTGCTTCAGGCCTCAATCACCCCTTCACACCCATTCATACAAGCACTTCTTTGTATGTTTTCTAACATTCACACTCAGATGCATCGCAGGACAGCTTGGGGATATTTGGCATGTAGACCGGGGCAGCCAGGGATCGAACCACCTCAGCTACAGACACAAGGTTGGTGGTTCAAGTCCTGTCTGAATGTGAGTAAATGACAGAAAACAAGGATAGACATAAAAAGTATAATTTTCAGGTATCCTACCTTAGTAGCTTTTACTTTTACGCCCTACATTTTAAAAATCTGGATTTTCTACTCCCTACATTTTCAAAACACGAGGCGAGTTATTATTTCATGTCGCTGTTCAAACAGTAACACATTAAAGGAAACACTGTTAGTGTAACAATCATCAGGGGTGTTCCGTGGGCGTGGGTCAGTGGGGTTTTAGGGACAGCTGCACATGTTCATACATTTTGGTTGCTGTACTTCAGCATCTACATAAAACGAGTGAGCATATAGGCAGAGATGTTTTTTTAATTGGCATGCAATTTTAATGCAATGTTTCTATCAGCTCAACAAACACACAAACTGTTTGTGTGCAGTTTTACACACAGTGTGTTGCAGCGAAAGATCCAGCTGCTGAATCTGAGAGAAAAAAGAAAGAGAGCCAACTTCACTCAGAGATGGAGGAAGATAAGAAAGCCAGGACAGGAAGGAGAGAGCTCATATTTAAAGACTGTTCAGTGGTTTTGATAAACTGGAAATTGAACGCTTACATGTAAACACGTGTGTTTTTAAATCAGCTACTGCATGTGTACATGTGACATTGTGTTTTTCATATTGTGAAACATGCTGCAAAACAAACTGAGACACAACTTGCTAACTTTGTGTTATTGAAAGTGTGCATGAAAACGCTGCAGGTCAGTGCAGGATAAACACTCAGTTTGCCAGAACATGATGGGTTTAAAGTACAGACCAGTGACTAGTGCACAGTGGCTGTGGTGCTCATGGTCAGTTTCTTTCTCAGGATATGCCAAACTGTAGATTTAGCCCTGTTGTGTTACTTTCTCAGATGGTTTTCGGTCTGTTCTCCTGTTTCGCAGCTTGTTTCACCTGCATGGAGAGCTCCTTTGACACCTCAGATCAACTCCAGGCCTTTTATCTGCTTACATGATAATGACATAAAGAACGAATTGCCCACACCTGCCAGTGTCAAATGTCCAATTACTTTTGGTCCCTTTAAAAAGAGGGTGGCACATGTTAAGGAGCTACTGTTACCAAGGCCATTGTTACCAAGGCCACTGTTCCCAAGGCCATTGTTCACCGGTTGTCCTAGTTTCGATTATGCATATAAACTGTTTATAGTGTTGGGGAAATCTGCAGTCAGCACATCTGCAAACAGTCCCTGGTTGGACGTTTTTAAAGGGATACAGCAAAGATTAATCTAATGAGGAGATGCATGTTAGAAATGGCATGTTATTTAGCCACAGCACAGCAGGCTGATTTACATCAGTGTCCACAGACCTGTTTTTGTTAAAAACTCCAGGATCTGTTATGATTTGTATGCAGATGGTAAACGGTTCATTTTCTGAGGGCCTTCAAATGAAAACGCTGACTGACCCAATAATGTGTTGTACTTTGGTAGTTTGCAGGCTCCATGATCCTCTGGTCCCAGCTCCTGTACTGCTGCTGACCTTTAGAAGGATTCTGCTCACTAACTCTGGGACAAGGCCCTTAATGCATTTACAAGTCGGTTTTAAAGAAATCCCCCAAATTATCAAAGCTTGAGAGATCCTTCAGCCATCGGAGTGAGATTTTCCAAAGATGCCACTTCACTGGTTTCTGTCTAAAACGTTCAGAGCTGCAGCAGCATCAGAGGTTTGAAAGCAGATCGACTCCAAACAGTGACACAGTATGAGGGATGAGACTCATCCACTTTTTGGATTTCTCTCTGATCATCTGATCATCCATCTATCACAATGGAAACGTTATTCCAGACTTTACACCGGATTGTAAAACACCCTGAGACCGTTTTGTTCCAGTTCAGAGTCAAAGAGTGATCGTTGAACCACCGAGACACTCCCACCACCTCTGTTCAGCTCTGCTGTCTGCTGTGGAGTCTTTGCAGATACATATGTAACAGCATCATCTGCATACATCTGACACCTTTACAAGTGTCCATCAGTCACCGATGTAGAAAAAAGCAGCAGTCCTAAAACAGACCCCTGTGGAGCTCCCACACAATTTTGAAAGCTTGATTTCATTACATTAACTCTTCTCTATTTGCAGATATGAGCTGAGACACTTTGGACTAAGGTCTTATTATTACAGGTGAGTATTCAGAATAGCCCACCCTGCACAGGTATCAGTCTGTCACCTTCATCTGTCACAGGCTGTCAAAGCTACAGTACTGCAATGTCTTTAACTAAGATTTGTTATGATTGAGTTATTGATTTCTCTTATGCTATAACTTCAAAAAACTCAAATATGTCACAGTAACAAACCCATGGCAAACCACACTAACAATTTTAAACACGCTTTTATTCCGGTTGTCGTTCTTTTACACGCAGCTGCAGCTTTTCAGCTGAACACACACCAACAACAACTCAGTCAGGACCCAGTACGGCTCTAATGCAGCCGTGCTGTCAAACATTCCCACACACTGGTGACACAGATATTATGTCAATATGCAGAACTCTCTGGGTCACGACTACTGTAAGCCACCTTTCTGATGAAGATGATTAGCCACAAAATCATCATCATAAATAGCTGATTCATTTGTGATCAGTCTCTGTCATTCACTCAGTCTGAGAGGATGCAGCGTTACAGTAATTTTGGAGCGTTTCTGCAGCTCCTTCCTCCCTGCAGCTGTCAGACTGTACAATCAGAACTGCTCCCAACAAACATAGATGTTTACATCAATGCTGTAACTGCAATAAGTTAATTAACCGATTCGCACTACAACCTGGTTTGCCTCTTACCTGTAATTATTTTTATTTTAATTTAATAACTGTACAGTTCTCTCTGTTTATAGTAACCATTGTCCTTAATGTAAATATGTAAGAAAAATTGTGTATGTTTCTGTTCCGTGTCCTGTGTACTGTTTGTTTGTATATTTGTCTTTTTGGCTGCTGTTACAATTTCCCCTTGTGGGACAATTAAAGGATTATTCTATTCTATTCTATTCTATTCTAGTAATCCATGTGAGCGACCCAGTTCATCACCAGCCTGTGAAAGTCATTCAAAGCGACTTTGTGGAGTTCTCCTGATGAACGTATCGGCGCAGTCTATGTGCTACACCTACTACAATCATCCTAAGGTACTGAACAACACTTTCATGACAGTGTTGTGGAAGCTGGCAGAGCCTGGATCACTGTATCAGAGCATGTTCGGTTTTCTGTTGTTGGACTTTGTTACAATAAACTGCAGAACTAACAGAACCAGGACAGTGTATATGAACATGTTAGAGCTTTACTTCAGTGTAAATAATATAATTCATATATTTAAAAGTACATGTTGCCTTTCTATTTTGTAATGATTTAATATTTCCTGAATATAGACATCGCAGTGTGTTACTGATGGAGGCAAGGAAAGACTTCAACCAGTACTGGAGTATTTTAACACAAGGATCTGTACTTTTACTTCAGACGCTTCCCCTTGTAACCATGGTTTCCCACCATCCCCTGTGCACGTACTCCGGTAAAGGAACCACACACGGTGTTGGATTCACCGACCTGAGTTCAGCAGCAGCAGCAGCAGCGGCTCGTTGTCCTCTCACGGTGCTGTTACGCTCATGGCTCAAATGTTTCAGCTAGCCGAGTTATCCGCCGGCAGACTGCCGCACAGCTGCTACAGTCACACAGGTTGGTGAATGACGTTTGTCGGACGCGGACCAATCAACACGGGCGCTGACGACCCGCCGCGTGGATGCTCAGCTGTGATTGGTTCATACCATTAAGGTAGGTTTGTCACAAAAATCCGTTTCAAACGTGATTCGCCTGATAAACGTTTATCTTACGCTAATCCAAAAACACACGCAGGCTAACGACGCTGACGTCAGCGCTGCCGGAAATGACGGGAAATTACCGTCCAGGCCAATCAAATATTTGCGGTGGGGGAGGGATTTGCGTTTACGACGTAGCTATGACGTAAGCGTTAATTCCCGGTCTCTGTTCGAAGGGAAACGTTTAAGTGGGCGGGCACATTTGCGTGACCATAAATGTTACGGTAAGAGTGAATCATCGCAGCAGCCTTTAACCTGGTGCTCGACCGGGAAGCTACTGCACCGGCAGGACGAATAAATCACCCGTGACTAAGATGAGCTTCACCGTGGGAGAGCCCCAGTCACTGCCGTGTCTGTTACGGTCAGGAACAGGACCGGACACTCAGCTGTCTCCCGTCCAGCCAAGCATACCCACATCTAAGACGTCCCCGTGACTGCGGGACAAACGGCTTCTGTTTGCAGTGTCACCGCCCAGTGTACACAACACGGGAACACACAATCCTATTATATGACAATACAAAATGAATCTTACCCATTGTGCTACACACGGGCGTTCATGTAAGTCCGAAAGCCCCACGCACGGCGGAACAACACTGTACTTCCGACCAGTAAGCCGCATACATGAGACCGGGTTGACTTTACTGAAAATGTCGCCCCCTGCTGGAGAAACCGGAGATACACGTGGAAGTGGGAAAAACTCAGCGCGTTAAAAATGATCCTCCGATGTAAACAACAGTGTTGGTCAAGTTACTTGAAAAAAGTAATCAGTAATTAATTAAGTTTTCTTCCCACGCACAGCGGACACTAATGTTTTTGTCACTTTTTACGGAATCAAACTCAAAATAAGGTCAGTACTTCCACGCTTTAAACGCTGCACGCTCATACTCTCTCCCGCACTCGATATATGATCCATTGTTGATCTGCACACAGCTGCTGTCATGAACATCACACTCGCTTACGTCACTGTCATGAGACATTCTCGCAAGAAAATCACGGTTTTAGTAACGCAGTAACGCAGCGTTCCTACGGAAAGTAACGGTAATCTAATTACCGTTTTTGCAATAGTAATCCCTTACTTTACTCGTTACTTGAAAAAAGTAATCGGATTACAGTAACGCGTTACAAGTAACGCGTTACTGCCCATCTCTGGTAAACAAACGCAAAAATGTAAACACGTCATAAAAACAGGATTTCCTTTTAATCCTGTGAGAACAACTATTACATTTAATACAGTTTTAAACAGGCCTACATTAACAGGGGGGGGGGGGGGGGGGGGGGGGGGCACTCCAGGCTGTGATACAAGTCTTCACATGATGCTAAAAGTTTGACAATCTGAATGTTACAAAGGCAACAGCAGAGATGGAGATGGGTCTTTAAACAACGTCACAGAGAGATGTTCAGTCAGACCAGTGTAACTGTGATTATCCTTCCAGTGACACGTTTAGCAGGTGAAACCTTCTGTTAGAGCAGAATATTACCCAAAGGAAGCTTTGCAGTACCATCTTCACTGCCTTGCTTTTTCCCACAATATGTCCCGATTCTGTCGCCACTCCAGGTAAACTTGTCCAAGCAGCCATTCATATCACACCACGCTGACACTGTAGTTTATTTGGGTGGTGGACAGGGATCGGCACTTTGCCCCTATACAACCCAGCATGCTGACAGTCTGTAGCTTTCAGCTGTATGTGCTCCAGTAGCTGTTGTGGGATCAGGCCACAGAGGCCAGGCTTCTCTGGGGTGTCTATGGGCAGAGGGATCCTGGGGGGCTGGTTATCTTTCCTTGGAGAACTTCACAAATGGTTGAGTACCTACGTCAAACGCTGCTTTCTTTGGCCTTTAATCACAGATTGAACTAACAACATGAGAACAAACTGTGTGACTGGTAGCAAAATGCCTAAAGATCCAATTACAATGGTTTATTTGGCTTGTCTGTCATAGAATTGCATCTAAATGTAGACAACACTGATTCATTCGTTCAGTTAGGTGATGATTGATTCATAGGTCAGTGTCATGTAGCTAAACAACATGCTTTCTGAAGACTGTACAAAGACTGGAGAAAAACTGAGTGCGAAAGCAGGCTCTGTCCAAAGAGACACTTTGAAAGTCGAACTATTGCTGAAGACCAATTACAAGAAAGTTGGGCCATTGGAAACAAAATACAAACAAATTTAAAGCTGTTGCTCAATATGACAGTAAACGCAGATTCAGAAATGATACAATTCAGGTTTTAATTGTTGACTCTTGTCGACCCAACGAGGTCACCTCCTAGTTATGGTCCTTCATCCACTGTTCAGTCCAATGCACGATCTGCTCCAGGTTGTGCTCCATGTCCTCAGGAGTGTTGCTGGGAAGTTGGTGGACAATCTCCTTACTGTAGGCCTCCATGGCTTCCTCATAGATGGTCTGGAAGATCTCACATTGCACATTGTCCTGCAGCTTCTTTCCCGTGTAGCCCCTTTCAGTCACAAAGAAGACAGGGACAACTGTTCAATGGTTAAAACGATGAATCATCACTCAAATACAAAGAGACAGGGAGACAAGTCTCACGGCACTTGCTATTTCTGGAACCTGGACGGCTCAGCCACATGTTCACAGTCATTATGCAGTAGTAGAGAATGACTGTGATGCCTATGATAGAGCTACATTTACCACAAGCAGTGACAGCTCTGCTCTCGTCTGTATGCAGAAGGTGCTGAAGCTGGTTAGAGCTTGGAGCTGCAGGCAGCCATGTGTCTGGGCTCCCAGCCACAGAGGCATCATGTGTTTGTCCAAGCAGACGGTGTCACAACTTCAAAAGCATCGTTTTAAATCTAAACTGTTAATAGCTGCCATATGCTACGTAATAATTCAATGACAAAACCAGGGTAGTGTATTGCAGGCTAACACTGTAGTGAAGAACTATCACGTTATTTAACTATGATTAATTCATGAATCAGAAATCTCAGTTTTCACTTCAGCAACAAATTCCCTCCAAATCAAACGCTGTCATGTTGCAGCCTCATTTCAAAACTCTTCAAATTCCACTCGCACCTGTAATTCTGCACAGAGTGAAACGGCTTTGCTTTAAATTCTTCCAAATGTATTAGAAACAAAAACATGTAGCTAACAGGGCAACGAGAGACACAATTCACGGTTTGATATTTTTTCGATACAAAAAAAGTTCATGCCCTTTTTTAATTTGTCATTTATTAAAATTATAAATATATATTTTAACTCAAAAGTACAGTTTTTAAATTTAATGTTGCTGAAACAACAAAGTAATAAAAATAAATCTATCTGATGGAGGAATCTCTCATCTTTGGAAAAGAGAGTTTATTACAGAGAAATGTGTCTTTCAAAATAAAAGCTCTACTATACGCTTCTTCTGGGCTATATTCTCAGCAGCATATTAAACATATCAGGTCCCCATAAGGAGAATCATGTGCTAACGGCTGTCTAAATGACTCGGGTAAAGTTTGTAGCATGCGTGCTTGTTGTTTTTGTCTGCTTCCACTTGTCTTTGCACGAGGATGATGTCGGAGTAAATGTGCAGTCATATTCGTTGTGTTCCCACTAGTGCTGTCAGCGTTAATCTGAAATGACGTTAACGCCACAACACGGCAAATCTCCGTTAACGAGCTACCGCGGATCGCCCCGTGCGTGGGGCTGGACGGCCAACACGTTAACGAGCTAACTGCGCTAACGCAGTAGTTCCCACCCATGTAACTGAGCATTGCTGGCACATCTGACATACTGTTTTACTTTAGTCCATGACGCGCTTACCTTCAGGGTCATACGTCACATGAAGACCAAAATAGTTTGGAATCTGAATGAGGGTGGGGGAGGTTCAATTTGCCATGTTGCAACGAGCTTAGCTTCTGTCTCGCTAGCTTGCGCTGCGCTCAGTGAATCTGCGCTCAACAGTGCAGCCTAGGCGGAGTAGTCGAACACAGATCCACTGAACGCTCACAGACAGCACCGTCAGAAGAAAAGTTGATAAATAAATTAAAAATTTTGTATTGTTTGATACATATGCGTACTGAACGGAAAGCACTGTATCGAACGGTTCAATATCGATACGAGTATCGTTGCACCACTAGTAGATAAGTAACCAGTCCATGGAGTCTAAGGAACTGTCTGAGACCTCAGAGGACTGTATCTGCACCCAGAGCCACCAACAAATGAACCAGCGGGACTCTTCCAATCTGAGCGATTCATTCAGAAAGGGCTGAGTCAGGGAGGTGACCAAGAACCCGATGATCCCTCTGACAGAGCTCCGGTGTGGCTTTGTGGAGAGAGGATAACATCAATCAGCCCTGAAGTGGCCAGACAGAAGCTGCTCCTCGGTTAAAGGTTCATGACAGCCCACTGGGAATTGGCCAAGTGTCACCTGAAGGACTCAGACCACGAGAAACCGAAGCGTCTGGTCTGATGAAACAAAGACTGAACCACACAGCCAAGATAACAAAGGAGTGACAGGAGCCCAGTGAGCCCCACTGAACGTCTCTGCACAGGCCTGATAAAGCTGATGGAGCTGGAGAGGCTCTGCAAAGAAATCTGGGAGAAATGTGCAGAAATAGACACACCAGGCCCGCGGCGTCGTACTCATACTGCCAAAGGTGACTCAACAACGTTTCGAGCAAAGGCTTATGTGCATGTTACATTTGTTTTTTTATTTTGAATAAATCTGCAAGAATTTCAGCTTGTGTTACTTTGTCCTTCTGAGGTCTGATGTGAACACCGAGTGTAGTCCACTGTGGAGCCTGTAACATGGCAGCGCTGTGATGAACGCTCTGCAAGCAGAAACAAAGGTGTTGTTACCTGGCCTCCAGTCGAGTATACAGCTGGGTGTTGTCTGTGCGCAGGACAAAAACGATGTCGAACCAGCGCTCGGGGAACAGGTCGCAGCCGTGATAGTCCACGATCACGCCTCCGTCACTCATCTTTTCATCCAGCTCATCCACCACCTGCAGAACACCAACAAGCTGCAACACTGACGCTCGATGCACTCGCTCAGTCTACCTGTTAGCAAAACGTTTGTTTTTCTGCAAGCAGCAAAATTCTGCTAGAAAGAATAAACAGAAATCCATCAACTTAGTGGAGAGGTGGCTGTGAGAGGGGAAAGCATCAAAGTGTGCTGTGGCAGAATATCCAGACGTTTATCATTTATGTAATAATGATATTTAATAAAGCTCAGCACATTAACAGCTGTGAACACATCCACAGGCCCTCTTTCTTCCCCTGTTTTAATGATGGAGAGAAATGTGTCTCCAAAAGGCTGCAGATGCTTACAATGTGCTCCACAGGCGTAAACTAAGACGTACACATGAACACACACAAATAAGAAGCAATCATTTTACAAATGCATCCACCTGATCATTTATGCACAGTTATTACCTTCAGCTCACAGATCTGATCATTTTCTCTTTCACCTTCCTGCTGCTGGTCTGTGGGTTGTTGTCAGACTGTGTTTGTGCTCATTGTTGGGCATTAATTAATATTTTCAGGAAGGAGTCGCTCTCATGACTCATCAAGTGATGTCACTGACTGAGTAACTGGTGGGATGCTCTTTGAAAAAGTAGTGTAACAGGGTCATAAATCACATTGTTATAATTACACAAACCGTTCCTTTTATACCTGACTTTTAGGACCTCCAAGCCTGTAGTTATGTTCATTATCAGTTAGAGCCCCTCCTCATTCTTTTCTTCTTCTTCTTCGGTGCAACCCTATAAATACAGTGTACCCCTTTTGCCCCTTTTCTACAATTCCCCTGTGGGAGAGGTGGGTATAATTTCTTTCCCAACACTGTAAAACGCTCATATAATGCATATTTAGCCACCTGGATGTTTCTGATTGTGATTTTAGTTCAATTATTGTCATTATTAAGCCTGTTTTTGTTAGATGTTATAAGTGTGTGGTATGTGTGTATCATACATGGGTTTTAGGCGGCATAAATGCTAGCATGAATGTATACTCCTTGCAAGCTTGGAAGTTGTGGTGGGTTGAGCTAACCCTCTTCCCCACTGTTTGTATTTGGTCGTAGGAGCTGGAGCGGGCAAATTATTTACTTGGAGGCCTTTCTTTCTTTTACCTTTGTTATCAGACAACGCAGAATCACACCGGTTACAGTAGCAGGTACTGGTGAGTATAAATGTTAGCTAAGTTTTAGTTATATATAATCTGTCTGCCTCAGACATCGTTGTGTTTCTCTGCTCTACAGTCCAGTGTGGACGTTCACTCACCCTGTCCTCATCCAAAATGGGGCACTGGTACTCGTCATCATATCCATCAAACAGTTGTCCTGGGGGGGAAAAAGATCCATGTTTCATATGAGAGTTCAGATTCAGTGTGATTGAAAGCAGGGCCGTCAACAGAATCACTGGCTGTAAATCACTTTGTGTAGACGAGTTAGTGAAAGTGTGATAATTGTACTGAGAACATGATTCCTGCTTTGAGTCACAGTGTGCTGTAAGTACAAGAACATGGAAAAGATGGTGCAGACAGCTGCACCTGGTCAGAGTGGACGGGGACAAATGCCAGGATGTTGATGGCTGCGCCCTCGTGGAACACAAATCATGTGTGTGACATCAGAAGAAACAATACGATGAGTCTGATCCACTCATGTACCAGAGGAGATCTGTGAGGGCACAGCAGCTGTGACAGCCGTCACCTCCACAGTCAGCCTTTGTGTCACAACACTAGTTTATTCTCATCAGGAACACTTTGTCCTGGTAGATGTTTCTGTCTTAGTGTCCATTAGTTCCCAAAGTTCCTTTACCTTCCTGGGCCAGGTCTCCGATGTTGACATAGGTCAGCCCCGTGCGCTGGGCCAGCTCCTTTCCTAGAGTGGTTTTCCCAACTCCGGGAGTCCCTGTAGGAAGAAGAGTTAACAGCTGAATTCAAATTCAAAGTTAGTCTATGTTAAAGATTTGACTTTATCCCGTCTGGTGATGAGCATCCGATTGATTCTGCAGTAAAATGCTCAGTTTTGTTCTTCAGCTCCCCACCTGGCATTTAATCATTCAGTAGAAATACAGTGATAGTGGTGCTACAGCTGTGAACGTCTCTGCTGTGACTCGAGGCTATAAAGTAGTGATAGTGATGATATTTAATCTTCTGTTGACCATCTAGTTTACCCATTTAACTCATAACTGACTTCAGGAGGCACAGACACGCCCCTCTCATTAAAAATGGAGAACACCGTCAGGTTTCTGGGCACCAACATCTCAGCTGGACCCATCACCCTGGTGAAGAAGGCCCAGAAGCAGCTACACGTCCTCCGTGTCCTCAGGGAGAAGAACCTGGACCAGGAGCTGCTGCTGGCCTCCTACTGCTCCTCAGTGGAGCGCGTGCTCTCCTACTGCCTGGTGTTGGTACTCAAGACCCACTACTGAGAAGAGGAAGGCTGCACAGAGGATAATTAACACTGACCAAAAAAGTCTGGAGACCAGCGCCAGATCCTCCTGTCTCAGGAAAACCAGGGCCATCACAGGTGAGCCCTCGCACCCTGCTGCACTCTGGTTGGTGCCTCAGGTCAATCAGGTCCACACGAGCCCCCCCCCATTGGAAGTCCCAGGTTATCATGACATTAATGCCCACGGTTATTGTACCTTTGATTATATAACGGGTCAGTAGGTTACTCACATGTTTACAGGTGGAACTATAGTAAAGATAAATAATAGATGCTAAATGGACCTGAAGCTGCTGGAGCACCTTCAGTGTGCTCTGGCAGTAAGCACATGCCCTGCTCCAAAACACAGCCCTTCATCCTCCCCGCGTGCACGGAGGCTCGAGCATCGTGGGGACGCAGCTCCACGCGTCAGAAACGTTTCACCGTATAATCAGTCAGAATAACTTTGGTGACACGTGGGTCCAAGCGGCAAACGCTCCAAAAGTATACCCCACGACACAATTACTGGGGTTGTTCATCATGTCGCCCCTCTGTGTGCGTGGGTCGGGTTCATATCTAACAGCATCCAAATACACTGCACAGCATTTAATCATCGTTATTATCGCAGCTGCAGCTCCACAGGACGTGATGGCTGAGATCAGATCACATGTTCTCACCTCCCGTGATCACAAACATGTTGAACACTAACTACCCAACACAGCGCAGGCGTCACGTCTACAGCAGGCTAACCTGCAGAGAGTAACCGGGTATGAATGTACCAAACCTGTCAGCAGGACGTTTGGCTGCTTCTTCGTCTTCATAGCTCCGCAGACACGTGTTTGCTGATCGACACCTGGAAGTCAGAGCAGTGCTGTTATTCCTCCACGTCGTTCCAGTCACACCAGTAACGGCCAAAGTTAACTAACAAACCTGGAAAACTGGGAACCAGCTCGATGTAAAACTTTGTTTTGTTGTACGCTATAACCGGACTGACTCCACTGCCGTAAACTGAAGCTTTACGTCAATATTACGTCAGTTGCAGTCAGTTAGCGACAGTTAGACAATTAGTTGTCGGAGTTTAAATTTTACAGCTCGGCACGAAGTGTGTGGTAGCGCTGAAACATGTGTGATTGATTTAAACTGAAGTTTCCTTTGTGCCCGGACACGAGTGCGAATCTCTGAGAAGCCAGGCGTGTTTCGTACGAGGTAAAGCGATGTTATATTAGCTCAACAGAAGCTGCCGTCCGAGTATAAACTGTAACATGTGTAATTAGCTAAACAACAGTAGCCTGAGAGACGTTTGTTATGAGTTTGACAGTTGACAGAGGTCCTGAGTCTGGTCCCTGTGGCTTAACGAACAGACGCAGTAAGTTAAAGATGTTGTTGTCCCGAGTGCTGCGATATTTACGGGCTGTTTCTCTCTCGTGTCGTCGCCAGCAGCTGTTCAGGTCTCCAGTCCTTCACTGATACACTGTTCTCTATGGGAAACAGCAGCTTTAAGGATGAACAAGCTTTCTGTGGCAGATAAAGCTGCTGAGCGCAGGGTAAGTAACACAGTACGGGAGCCCGGGGTCAGTGGGGTCACACTGCAAACAGGAAGAATAGAAACTGTTACTTTATTACGCTTCATTTATAATCCACGTCCATGTGACGTTGTTTGGATGAGGAGGGTCCAGAGTAGAGTTTCAGTGTTGGTTTCTGTTTGGTTTAAATATATTTATTTCACTAAACTTCAAAACTCTGATGCTTCTTTCATACAGCCCAACCGGCACTGACCCAACATTTAGGATCGTACAATAATCACTCTGCTGTGCTAATACACACCTCAAATACTTAAGACCAGCAAATTGTCAAATGTTCTGGTCACGCTTGATTCCTGTGGAAGCAGTAAGGTTGTGTTTAGTATGTCAGAGGACTGCATGGTGGAAGCTGTGTTTTCCACATAGCTGTACCTGTTCAGGTATCACCTACATCTCACATGTTTATTAAGGAATGTAATCTTTCCCCGACTTAATTCACGCACCATTATATTGAGGTACTAGCTCTCCATTAAGCACAGAGCAGCCAAGTACCTCTTTTGTCATGTTTTCATCAATTAATTATGTATTTTTTGTACTTCGTATTAGGGCTGGGCCATATCATCATATATCATACCGTTCACGGTAATACCGGTCAGTGTTAGGCAGCGATAAGAAAATGAAATATCGCGATACAATATGAGTAAAACCGCGAAAGCAGATCGTTGAATGAAACGATGAACCTGAACTGGTTTGTAAAAATGCTGCAGCTTCACTGGTGTGGAACTGGTTTAGCTTTCGTCCGTCAGATATACAACAAAGCACTATTTTTGGTAGCGCATGCTAGCGGCCGTCGTTATTACCGTGTTGTTTGGAAAATACAGCACTTAAAATCAATCCTTTGATTTTTCTGAAAGTCGACAGAGCCCCTTATAATCCCGTGTGCCTTATGTATGAACTCTGGTTGTGTTTACTGACCTCGAAACGATTTTATGTGCACGGCGCTCGAAAATCTGTCAGATGTTTCAGTACGACTTTGCTAAGCTACGAAGCCGCACCGCTTGATGGATTGTCGGAGCATTACGGCTATCGTAGGCGGAGCCTCGCGGAGTGATACGTACTGTGCTTCAACATAATGTTACCGTATTGTGTGTGTATAACCTCTTTTTAAGTGTTGTGGATGTTATACATGGTTATGCTGAGGATATGTCGGCCAGTTTCCACTGGAAATGCCTTTTGGTTAAACTGTCAGACAGGAATTTGCATTTGCGCTGTTACATTTTTATATAACTTTAATGCACATAAAAAACAGCTGCTTATTTAAGTGAAAATGCATTGATGTGGGGTTTTTTGCACTAATAAAGTTGAGGAGTTGTAAAGTATTTTGTCTAGTGTCAGTTATATCGTCAGTTATATCATTATCACAAATTTTCGTATGTATATCATGATATTTCTGGTCATATCGCCCTGCTCTACTTCCTATTTATATAACAGGCAAACCACTGGGTGGATCCGTCCTTTATTGATTTGAGAGAGGAGTGTTCTTCTCTTTCTGGAAGAAGAAATGGCAACCCTGTTTTGTGCTCCAAGGCTGAGATAAAGAGGAAGAGGAAAAGAGAAGCTAGCGTCTCCTACCTGCTGAAAGAGTCGTCTCAACTGGACCAGAATGAGCCCTGGGTGGACAAATACTCACCCCGCTCACAGGTCAGCACCTTTGCTTGTCATGTACAAACTGCCCTTCACAACACAGTCCACCCACAACAGCTCAGGTTCAAGTCCGGCATGCTGTCATGAGCTTTCAAGGCCCTGCGTAGCACGATGGAGTCCCCTGATGGGAAACCTTCTACTACCCACTCAGGGTCTCCAAGAAAACTGCTGAGCTGAACTCACAAGTGTACCCAGTGATGCTGGTCGCCTCTCAGCAGGGGTAACTAGACTGGAGTCCAGTCACAGAAAGACTTTTTAATCAGAATAAAGCATCAGGACAGTAAGTTTTGATCTGTTGATCAGTTTCAGCTGCTTTGGTGTTAGTGAAACAGGTGAGCCAGAGGGGCAACAACGAGACAACTCCCAAAACCAGAGTGGTTTTACAGTTGGAGGTCCCTGATAGTTACCACCTCATCTTTTTTGTTTTTGCATTTGTCTGGGCTCGTTGTCTGAACCAGTAACCTGAGGTGACACCTGGACCCTACAGAGGCTGTAGTCATGCTCCAGGAGGGCACATCAATACATTAGCATTGCTGCATCTCCCAGCACAGCTGGAGGAGATTCCTGGCAGTTCTTCTAGGAGAGCTGGACAAGGCCGTAATGGTCCTTAACCTGTCAGCAGGGCCAGTATCGATGAGCATTGTCAGAGCTACAAAAAATGTTTCTGACCAAACAATCAGAATTAGGCTACGTTCACGTTGCAGGCGAAAGTGCATCAAATCCGACTTTTCTGACCCTCTGCGACCATCTATATCCGATCATGGTGTGACAGTGTGAACGGCACAAATCCGATATTTTCAAATCTGATCTGGGTCACTTTTGTATGTGGTGCTGAATACGATACAAATCTGCGACTGCTGTTTGATGGTCAAGTCGCATTAAATCCGTCTTTTACGTCACTGACACAAGACAGACGCCAATTATCAGCGCCGGAGAAGACATCGTGAACGCTTCCTGACCATCCAGTGTAGATGTCAGTGAAACTGTTGTGAACAACGTTGGAGAAACGTGAACATTTTATTTGTACTGTATAATCTGCAGATTCTGACAAATCTGCAACTATCCTTTGAAGCAGCGCTCCTCTAAAACAGCAATAAGGATCATTATTAGGTTATTTACATTATTATGTAAATAACAAAATAACTTAAAGCAAAAATTGTGAAACATAAAGTCTGAAGTCTTTATATTAAGGACCATCAGTCAAACAATACTGTTGCTCTGGGTCTAAACAGAGCGCGTTGTGTGTGACGTCTTCTTTTGCGCATGCGGCCGCTTTGAGCGTTCACACTAGAGCGCGTTTGCTGTCACATTTTATTTGTAGTGTGAACGAGCAGACAAAAAAATCGGATTTGATCAAAAAATCAGAATTGAGCATCAAGACCTGCAGAGTGAACGTAGCCTCAGTTTTTGTTCCATCTGATGCTGCCAGCTAGCAGCTGTCCATGAGCTCAGTGATGGCCTGTCTGACGTCTCCCACAGCTCATCCGTCATCTCAGAGCCATTACAAACTGTCACATCATTTTCCCACTTTGACTTTGGCGTGTCTATAGACTGATTTTGACTTTAATTCCCGACACGTTACACAGTCAGTGTAGATCTACAGGTCTGATGTTTTCAATGTGTTCCTTTCATTTTTTGAACAGTATGTTTGTAGGTTTGGCCAATCAGCACTCGGGAGAAGTTCATTTGAAGTTTAAAGGTCTTGTGAGACTAAATCTGTATTAATGTTTGTCAGTTGTTGCAGGTTTGATTGTGTTTGTGTGGAAGATGATCCCGTCCTGTGTTTGTGACGAGGTATTGACTCTGACTGTGTACTGAGCGGTTTCTGTCCATCTGTGCAGGCTGAACTAGCCGTCCACAAGAAGAAGGTTGAGGAAGTTGAGAAGTGGATCAGAGTTCACACCAACACAAAGGTGACTACGTTCTTACACTGAGTGAATCACGTTCAAGCAGTTTATGCTCTGATTGTTCTTTGAGTAACAGAGATAATAACGCTTCATCCTCCCTGACAAAGAGAAAATGAGTGATTGCTGGTGGACTTTCCCTGTGTGGACATGTGGCTCAGCCTGAGTCGTGATCATTTTAGGCCCTGTTGTCTGAGGAGGCTGTAAAGTCGGAGATTCAGTTTGAGCCTTTCATCTACAGAGCGGTATTCTGCTGCTGACGGGGCCGTCGGGCTGTGGAAAGACGGCCACGGTCCGTGTGCTGTCCCTGGAGATGGGCCTCAGGCTTCAGGAGTGGATCAGTCCCACAAACATAGAAGCGTACAGCAGCAGTCATGGTGAGGAAACATCTGTCCTCACATGTGTCAGTCGGACAGTCATCAGCATGAAGATGTTACCTGTAGAAATTCTGCCCTCACCTGTGCTTACTAATGCAAATTCATTTAACAGGATAATCAGTTTCTGTCTGAACTGGAACAACGAAGAGAGAAATGTTTGGTGTGTTATTGCTGTGAAAGCCTGTTTATCGGCCCGTACACGGGGCCTCGTTTGTTAGGAAAATACATCTGTGGGCTCCAATGTTGTATTTGCCAAATCTTCTGTCAGCCAATCAGCTTCTTCTGCCCCAGGATTGCTGAGTAACAGCAGCTGTGAGCATGGAGTGTAGCAGCGTGACCAGCACAGGGGCAGCTCCCAGCTGCTGTAGCTGTGCGTGGTTCCTCCACTGCTGCCTGTGTGTTTAATAAATTGTCAGTTGTTGATGTGCCTCGTTTCTTCAGTCCAATAAACTGCACTAAACAAAAGTCAGTAGCAGGAGAAGCTGGTTGGAAACTTCTCCATGTTCCTTATGACGCCATCGGCACCGTTTAAAGCGACATAAACAGGCTTTCCAGCTGCATCAGATTCATACAAGAAGCATCACAACAACAATGTAACTGACAAAGACAAATCTCCTTATTTCCTCACTTGTGCTAAATTAGGACATTTTGGCAAATGTGAGATGTTGCAGATGGAGTGCGAAGTTTATCTGCACTGAGCAAACTGCTGCTCATCAGGAAGTCTAGAAATGTTAACCAGATAGCACATCATAGCAAAGAGTCTGTGTTCTCATGTGTGGAGGTGATTACTCCTCAGGTAACCAAACATGTAGAGCTGGAGGGTGAGGGGGCAGAGTGACAGTGTTGTGTTCTGGTAACCATCCTACACTGTAGCACACAGACTTCTGCTTCTCGTCTCTGATGCTCTGAACTTTTACCAGAGTGGCGAATGAACGGCTTCTCCTGCAGCTCGCAGTCGTCACAGTTCCAGGATTTCCTGCTCAGAGCCAACAAATACAGCTGCCTGAAGATGGCAGGAGATGGAGGAGTCACGCACAACAAGCTCATCCTAGTGGAGGTATGACACAGACTACAGCTGTGGGAAGATATTATGGTCTGTATTTCAGTTTGATTGTTGCTTCATTTCCTCATCGCTCAGGCTGGAAGGCAGGTTAGAAATCCCTCGTTATTCATGGTGATGTCGAAGGCTCTGCTCAGTTCATGTAACTTATTTAACAGAAGTACTCTGGTGTGGAAACAGCGCTGCGATTCATCGTCTCGTGTTATGCTCTGGGATTTGTGCTGTCACACAGTTCACTCGTTCTTCACTGGCAGTGTGCAGCGGTCACTAACACAGCGAGGAGTCTGCGTCTATAGCATGGACACAGCTCAGTTATGAAAACAGAAAACTGTACAGTGCAGCTAACTGGTCCCAGTACAGACACCGAGCACGAGGCGTGTGAAAGAGTAAGGACAGAAGTCACTAATGAGAAACAAAAAGAGCCGTCGGACGCTCGCCGTCAACACCAGACTCCCCGCGGTGCACCACAAAGACTCAGAGACACGAGCAGCAACACAAACACTCATCGTTTATTTAATGAGTGTTTGAGGACGTGCAGTGTGAGACCCGTCTGACACGTGGACGAGTCAAACAGCCCTGTGTGAGCTCAATGCTGCCCTTCAGCAGAGATGCAGACGCCACAGTCTGCAGACTCGTGGCGCCCACATGGGCTCAGCCACTGAATGAAAGGTCCCACAGACGCCACAGGGCTGCATATGATCCCTGCTGATCTGTGCTGTTGTTTTCATTTTTAATGTTGTCTTGACTGTGGTTCAGGGGGTTGGGGAGCTCATCTTGTGATCGGAAGGTCGCCGGTTTGATCCCCAGATCTGTCTCGGTCGTTGTGTCCTTGGGCAAGACGCTTCACCTACCTCCTACTGGTGTTGGTCAGAGCGGCCGATGGCGCCGTATGGCAGCTTCTGTCAGTCTGCCCCAGGGCAGCTGTGGCTACAACTGTAGCTGCCTCCACCAGTGTGAGAGTGAATAGTGGCATTGTAAAGTGCTTTGTAAATGTAATCCATTATTATTATTATTATTATTATTATTATTATTATTATTATTATTATTATTATTATTATTATTATTATTATTAACTGTGGCATATATATTGGTGTAAAGCAGTTATGTTTAACATGCGTACACTTATACTCACTGTGCCTCTGCAGGATCTGCCAAACCAGTTCTACAGGCAGCCCGGAGCCCTGCATGAGGTCCTGAGGTAAGACCTGATCACAGGACTCTGTGCCATGACAAACATCATCAAACACATCTTCATGTCAGACAGGCATCAACAAATAAATACAACCTGCAGTTTTTAAATGATGATTTTATTTATTAGGGTAAAAACTATCCAAACACATTACACACTGTAGAGCAGGGGTGTCGGACTCCAGGCCTCGAGGGCCGGTGTCCTGCAGGTTTTAGATCTCACTCTGGGTCAACACACCTGAATCAAATGATTAGTTCGTTACCAGGCCTCTGGAGAACTTCAAGACATGTTGAGGAGGTAATTTATCCATTTAAATCAGCTGTGATGGATCAAGGACACATCTAACACCTGCAGGACACCGGCCCTCGAGGCCTGGAGTTGGACACCTGTGCTGTAGAGGAAGTAATCGCCCCCACTGGTTAAATCAGGGATTAACTGTGATTAACAACATTAAGATGAAAGTTCAGCTTCAACATGGAGCTGTGATTACTGACAGACCTGATGAAGTTCACTGAAGTAGGTCGTCGTGGTGCCACAGTGAGAAGAACCTGCTGAAAAACAAAGTCGTGTTCATCAGTCTAGAAAAGGTTACAGAGCCACTGCTGAGGCGTTTAAACTCAGCTGAACCAGGATGGGAGCCAGTGAACCTACCAGTGCTACCAACATGAATCCAGAGCATCATGTAAACGACACAGTGACCTTCTGACCTTCTCTGCACTTCTGCATCAACGCTCTCACATCACAGATCACATCTGCAGAGCAGCGTGTTCAGGGTCCAGTCTTTACCTCCCTGTAGTCACTGCAGCTCTGCTATTTCCTCTGCTGCCTAAAATCTCCTCCTTTGAGTACAGACATTGAAATCGAGGTGCCCCTCACATCATTTTGACTCATTTCCTCAGAGGATGTGACACCAGGGTGTACTTGTGCTTCAGATGGAGGGCTCGTACAGAGAGGACAGCCCCTCGTGGTTCCTCTGTGCTACTGACCAGCTGTCAGACGCACATATTGTGTCTGTCTGTCAGGTGATCAACAACCCAGGAACGACAGAGGCATCCACCTGCATCACTGTCAGCTGATGGCCTGATGGTGTTAAACACTCTGGAAAAGTCAAAGGTCACGTCCTCGTCGTGCTGACAGAAAGTGTCTTTCTTTTCATCATACCTGCAGTTTTTCACAGTTCATTTGTTTTCACACAGCAAACAAGTTTCTGTCCTTTTACATACAGTGTTGAAGGTAGGATTACAGGGTAAATACTTAGTTACACCAGCGTTCCTAGATTACATTTAGGAGCAGGTTGGCCTGATCGAAGCCCTGCTGCATGCAGTGGTCTGTACACTGACTGCACTGTAAGTTTATACTGTTTGTGTGATTCCTGCTCTCAGATTCTGTCCTTGTGTCTTTCAGGCGTTTTGTGAGGACCAGTCAGCGCCCCCTGCTGTTCATCGTGTCAGACAGCCTGAGTGGAGACAGCAGTTCACGCTTCCTTTTCCCCAAAGACGTCCAGGAGGAGCTGGGCATGAGCAGCATCAGGTTCTGGAAACAGCTGTTACACACACTTCAGGTCTTGGTTTGTGTAGTCGAGCTCGATTGATTAAATAAGCAGCTAATTATGCATTCAGAGCCTGAAATGAACCCTGGGAAGACGAACACACGTCTCAGCGCGCCCATAGTAGCAGAGAAGATGGGCAGGAGGCCACTATAGGCATCCCAGGGAGGGGCAGCGGGTATTTCCGGGGGGGCAAGCCCCAGACCCAGCTACAGCTACACACACAAAGGCCATTTGCTCAGTTACTCAGTCACTCACACTTAACCCCCCCCCCCCCGTGATGACCCAAGTCTTTGGCCCATCCACACACTGTCCCAACACCAGTCGTACACTCAGTTACAGACACACAGTGAAGGGACAGACAGACAGACGGTCTGGATCTGGGACAAACTGCACCAAGCAGCCGCTGCTCGCTCACCTGGAGGCCCCACCCAGTGGGCCTGTGGACACCCACGAGCCCCCCACGCGCAGACCAGACATCCCAGTGCGGGCGAAGCAGCCAGGAAGGCGCAGACCTTTACATGCTTACTGTCAGTCTGACTCTGGAGGCATCGAGGTCACATTAAGGCGCCACCTAGTGGCAACATTAAATATGCATAATCATGCAGCATGCATAAAATGACACGTGAGTTTAGCTGGGCTTCCACAGGTGATGCACATCAGTGTGCATAGGTGTTTGGTATGTAAACGACGCAGCACCCAGTTAGCGTGCTACTGTGCAAACAACCACGTGACCACATGACTGCTGACCTCACACGTGCAGCGTGGTGTCAGAGCGTTCACCGCTGCAGCTTTCATGTTTGAATTCAGCCCTGAAAGAGTCGATCGTGACATTTAGTGCATCTCAAAGCCCAGAGAGCTGTTTGTGTTCCTCGTTGTGTAACTGTGTGTGTGTGTGTGTGTGTGTGTGTGTCTGTGTGTGTGTGTGTGTGTGTGTGTGTGTTCCAGCTTTAATCCAGTGGCTCCGACTGCAATGATGAAGGTTCTCACTTGCATTTCCACCCAGGAGGCAGCAAAGGTGAGACTCTGTTCACAGTCATTTGCATACGTGTGTGTTTGTCGTCTGCATTGTGTTCGTGTGCTGTTCTAAGCAGAGCTGCAGAAGCGTGTGCGTCCCAGACCAGACGCTGTTGGAAACACTGTGTTCAGGAAGCTCTGGAGATATTCGCAGTGCCATCAACAGCCTCCAGTTCTCCTGTTTGGCCACTGATAGCTGTGAGTATACAGATGTTACATTGACTATAAATGACTTCTGATCCTAATGATTCAGTTTATTCTCACTAAAACTTTTCAGCCGCGTCAGTGGAAACAGGTTTGTGGAGGACAAAGAAGGACCGGTCAGTGTGCAGAGCTGGCTCCACAACAAGTCAAAGGAAGAAGAAGTCCAAACAGGAAGAGGAGCTCGCCATCGGAGGGAAGGATGCCGCTCTCTTCCTGTTCAGAGCACTGGGAAAGATCCTGCACTGCAAACGTTAGTCACTCCCACTTTCAGCTTCCTCACAGCTGCTTTTGTCATCTTTGCAACAACAGTAAAATCTCTGATCTTTGTCAGAACTTACACATTTATCCAAGTGAACAAACTCAGCTAATAAACACCTGCTATTTCCTTTTTTATGTCTTTAACCCACTGACTTTGCCACTGAGCAGGGTGGGGCAGGGTGGAGCAGGGTGGAGCAGCTGCTGGGAGTTTTCAGTTAAGGGTCATTAAGAGGCCCTGCTGTATAATTTTAGGTAGATAGTAGATGAGTGGGTGAGCCAGTCCTGAGGAGATGATGAGGTCACAGTCACTAAATAAACTGTTACATGATGTGATGTATTACAGAGTTACAGAATGTAACAAAATAATAGATACAAAGAGTCGTAATTATAAATATCCCAGTATGTCACATCGAGGTGTATCAGACGGTGCCATATTTCCTCTGTAGCACATGCAGAGATGGTAAAGGGTGGAGGTGCTGTCCAGCTCTTCCTTACCTGACACCACCCTAAGAAGCTCCAGCTCCAGCCCACAGTGTTATTGGCCTTGTGGATCAGTTTGAGTGTGTTGGGAGTCACGACCCTCAGCCTGTGGGGTTGCCTACAGACCCGCACAGGGGCACGGGCCTCGAGGACTCACCTGATCCGGTCCTGTGGACTTGCCTGAGTCTTCTCATTTGTCTCTGAACGTGGTCGTGAGTGAAAGTGACAGGTGTGGAAGGGTGTCAGGGCTTTGGCAGTGGTGTGGCTGTGGATCGCAGGCTGACTACAGGTGACCTCCTGGCTCTGTGCTCGCGCTGTCAGCTCTCTGCTGTCCTGTGGGATGTGCACTACAGTTTAGTTTCTCAGTGAACAGCGGGGGTTGAGCACGCAGCCCTGCAGGGATCCAGCGCTGAGTGACTTGACTGGACCAACTTTGGGGGGGGGGCTGGGGTTGTGTGGGAGGGGTGGTCTCAAACCAGGTGAAGAAGCAGGTGAGCTCCTCTGCTGCTGTGAGGCTGCTGTCGGGGGTTGGGGGGCACTGGGCTTGGACGTTGGAGAGGGCCTGGATGCCTGTGAGACCTGGTGGGGGAAGGAGCCCTCTGTCCTCCCCCTGCTGCCTCCTCGGCCCGTTTGATGCCCCCCCCTCAGGTTGGCTGCACAGAGAGCTGCCCCTCAGACTGAAGGCTGACTTACAGTTCGGACTTTTCTCAGGTGTTTGGTTTGGGAGAACCTGGATCGTGTTGGTCGCTGTCACGTTGTCCACACAGACTGAGCGATGGTCTGCAGGTCCAGCTGTCCGAAGATGAAACAGTGCTGAGAGCATCATCTGGACATGTTTTAATGAACCGAGGGTGGAGGGGCTCCTGAGGGTGGTGTAGGCAGGGATGAGGAGCAGAGAGAGGTTACTGCACACATGGTCCGGTGTCCTGGCTGCTCTTGGTAGGACCGTTAACATGTTGGTGGAGTTTAGAGCCGTGCAGGTTTCAAACAGTATTAAAGTCCCAGCAGCAACATGGACGCCTGCTGCTCTCTCAGCTGTCTGCTGATGAGAAGCTGGAGGTGGTTGAGTGCTGAGCTAACGTTAGCATTGGAGGGGATGTAAACTAGGGTTACTATGGTAACTATGGCTACCATTAGTCCCCGACTGTCTCAATAGGCCTGACTGCACATGGGCTCTATGTCTGCAGTCCTGGAGCACACAAGCCCCACCCCTCCCCTTTGTTTCGGTCCTGGTGGTGTCCGCTCCGGACCGTAGCTCCGCTGAGGCGTTGAGGGTGAGCAGCCAGGACGTTGTCGGACAGAACAGTCGTAGTAAATCTTTGATTGTAGCTCATCCGTCGTTTCCTCAGCGTCACTCGCTGATCCGTGCGTTACACAAAGACACAACATAAAACCATAGAAACAGGAAAAGCTGCGCAGCAGTGAGGAGCGCTGTGACGCTCGTACCAAGTTGAATAGGTAAAGATAAATGAAAGCATTAATTAATGATCAGACTTTTAGCAGTCTGGCAGGAGTCGAGTTTAATATGACACTGATGGTTTACAGCGAGACGTGATTGAATTTGACTAAAATATATTTTATTAGAAACGGTGCTCAGACACCTGTGGGATGGCTCTGAATGTTTTTTAACATTTTATTTGAAGAACTCGATGAAGTCATCAAGTTTAAAGGAGAGCTCGGCTCATCAGTGCTGAAGACAAACCTGAGGTTGTTCTCAGTGATGAGTAGCACCAGGTCCAACCACAGAATAGCTCTTTGTTGTCATTGTTCATTTACAACGAGATTGTCGGTGTAAGACAGCAGGAATAAAGAGCAAACAGGAGAAATCTGTACAGTCAGGAGGGAGACAGAACGAGAGGGAGGCACACGTTAATGTTTAATGTAAGAAGAAATGCAGAACGTGTAGAGTAGGGCTAGGTTTTTATAATCGATTTATCGATTAAAATCGATTCTGGCTTGGATAACGTAAAATCGATTCATTAAAATCCTGAATCGATTTTTTTATATAAATTTATTTTGCCTGAAACGCCAGAATCTCTGGTGAAACCTCACAAAATTTCAACAACCACCAAACAGCTAAAACAGTAAATGAGAGCAGGAACACGGATTGTGTTTTGTACTGTTTTCTTCATTATTCTCTTGCTTGTTACGAACAAGTCTACCGTTGTTTACAGGCTGTCGGCCGACGTTTTTTTTCTTTTTCGTTTTACTTACTTCTGAAAAGAAAACCTAATTTCTGCCGTTCAATACTGAACAAATTTAAACTTTCTAAAATTATGCAAAATACAAAACGCTGTGTCTCTAAAACCGCTGTAACGTCAGAGGTGATGTTCATGTGTTGATTAATGGTTTTCTTTCGTTTTTGATCTACTGCAGAATATTTTTATAAAATCCCAGAACAGGAAAATCACCTTCATGTGTTTCTGTGTTTCATCTTCAGCTACTTTGACACAAAGGCCTCTGCTGTGATGCTCACACCTTTGATAAAGTCTCGCGTGTGTCAGCTTCCTTTTTATAGATACAAAAATATGTAAATGTACTGATCTGAATTATAATATTTCTGACTGTCAAAATTTCCCAGATTCAAATCGAAGTGAATCGAATCGAATTAAATCGAATTGTGGATTGAATCGATTCGGGAAATCAGTGACGATACCCAGCCCTAGTTTAGAGGAGAGACACAACACAGTGAAAGCAGGACCTGATTCTAGCTGTGAAACACAGGAGGAGGATGTGACATCACAGAGCATCGTCTCACTGGCTGCTCGTGACTTCAGTCACTCTGCGCTGACTTTGCTTAATAAATCACATGAATCTAAATCTGCTCAGTTTGTTTTATTAATGAAGAACAAGAACGTGTTTTTCTCTGGTGTCTGTGTAGTTAGAGCTTGCTGTCAGTCCACCTGTGTCACCTCGTTATCTTCTGCAGGAGCATGTGGACACTAACGCTGGTGCACTGTGCCTTTGTCATCGACAGGAGAGAAACACGAACGTGCTGACGGAGCTGAGGCTGGTTGTGGGCGTGGTCTACCCTCCCACCTGCTGCATCATCACCGAGCAGCCTTACTAGTCGACCCCGAGGTGCTGATCAGCTGTATTGATTTCTCTTTGCTTACAGGAGCATAAACAGTCTGCTGACGTTTGCTTTGGTCTTTTCCTGTCAGCTGGTTGTTGAGCGTTCTCACATGTCCGGAGAGTTCTTCAGCCTCTACCTTCACCAGAACTACTTGGACTTCTTCTGTGAGCTGGAGGATGTGGAGAGAGCCAGCGAGTATCTGTCTGATGCTGACCTTCTCACTGCTGATTGGACGGTCAGTCCTAACATCGTTCTCATTTCTGTGGTTGTTGTTTCATATCAATGTGAGGAACCAGCAGCCCGATGCAGAGCTCAGTGATCCTCGGAGTCCCGGCCAGTACAGAGATCAGATGATGTGCTCATCTCTGTGCTGATGTTCAGACTCACTTCAAAGGAACTAAATGAATGAATAACATGTGAGGATGCTGGCCGTTAGTTGGCGTCCTCCTCATTTTTAACACTATTTTTTAAAATCTTTTGGAAACGTGATGCATGGATCACCTGCGACAGAGAGACTCTGACACAGCATTCAGTCTGGGACACCAGCAGACTGGGATGGCGATTGTCTCGGCTACGTGATCGGGAAAGCCGCCTGAAGAACAGGGAGGAGCTGCTGATGAACAGACGCCACTTCGCAGCGTTCTTCTAGCTCAAGTCCAAACTTTGGAGAACGAGCTGTCTTTATTTTTACAGAGAGGCTTACTTCCTGCCTCGGCTGTTCCTGCGGCATCTCCTCTCACTGTCAGGACGCTGGGAGGAGGGGGCGTGTGCACACTCACTGAGCGACGGTTTGATCGTGGACACTTGATCAGAGAGTTTACAGCTGTGTTCTGCTGTTTATGTTCCCTCGCCCAGTAGCGCTCGCCGCCATCGTTATGAGCAGGGATGAGTATCGATAAGATTTTCACGATTCCATTTTCGATCCTGTTTAAAAAGGAGAACACTAAGGTCGATTAGCTTTGTTTTCTATCTTCTCTTTGAACAAGAGAGAAATGTAGGAGTAACATGGCCTTACAAACCCAGCAGTGAGATCTTAAGAGATCCACAGCCTACGGCTCTTCAATGGGGGGTCACAGGGTCCCCAGGTCATGAACATCAGTTGACGAGTCATGAGAACTGCCCGAGTTTTAATTTTCCCCCGAGTGCGACGAAACCCACAGACTGAGCAGCAGGTGTGATTCAACGTTCACCTTGTTGGTAGCGCTCGTCTTCCATATTAATTCCACTGCGGGATGCTTGGACACGTTGCTATGACGACAACCACACAACCTGAAGGAGTGCGACTCTGACTGCAGAAAGATGAAGGCTGTGAAGAAGCCTCAGCTGGTTAAACTGTGTTACATACAACACAAAGTTAAACTAAAGATGAACATGCCAAGGAGCAAACACTGGTCCTCACGTCCCTCCTTTGGTTCTCACGTGTTGTTGTAAAACACCAAGAGGATGATGGTGAAAAGCACACAACCAACAGGCGAGGTCACAATCTGCCCTGACCCTCAGTGCGGCGGATTACACCTGCTCTCAGGTCCAAGAGTGGAAACTGTTCTGCTGCTACAGCAGAGCTGTCAGCGGCCTGTACTGCTGTGTGTGTTGCTGTGTCTGTGTCTCCTGTATGAAGGGCTGTCTGTGCTGTTTCCAGAATCGCAGCGTTTTGGGGGATTATGGGTCGTCAGTGGCCACGAGAGGCCTCCTTCACTCCAACTCTCAGCTGGCGTCGGTTGGCTTCAGAGCCCTGCACAAACCCAGCTGGCTGCTCGTCAACAGGAAGGTGAGGTCAGAGGTCACAGCATGAGTGGAGCTCAGCTGTTAAACATTTAGTGTTACTTTACTATCTGTGACATTTCAGATGAGTAGCGTGAAAATACACTGGACTGTGTTCATGAAATGTATCCTGTAGTCATCAGTAACCAGTTCAACATCTTCCTCCAGACTTCACTCAGCTTCTTTTTGTGACGTTTCTCTCCTCTAACTTTTGCACTATTTAAACTTCAGCTTGTGTCAGTAAACTCTGACAGTGTTTTCATGGAGGTTCATGCGGCTCTAAATGCTTCTTCATGTTTTCACCATTCAAAGTTGACCAGGACAGTGTTTCATGCTTCCTCGTCAGCTTCAGTCACAGGTTACACTGAGTGTGTTGGCACTTACAGTAGGAGGAAGGACAGAGTTCATCCTTCAGCTGCTGCTGAGCCCATATTAACAGCCATAATCTTACCCATAATTCATAGAGCCACACTTCTCCTTTCAATCGCTCGTCTCTCCAAACTAACAAATGTAAACATTTTGATGATCCGAGCAGGAGGAGAACCTTCTAACTGAAGCATGGGGGATATTTTAGTCTGAACAGCAGGACAGACCCTGTTTTTGTTTAGTCCTCTGATGATCACATGTGTGACATCAGGAACATAACAAACACATGTTTGTGTAGAACTTCTTGGCACTGAGTTTAAAAACCACTGGTTAGTGTCCTGGGTTTAGAAGCAGTCCATCGATGGCTGCACCAGAGTAACATGTCAGCCATCACTGCAGCTCAGCTGTTGGTAGGAAGGGGAATAAACCATCCAGACCATATCTGGCCCTCTGTGGGAAAGAGACCACGGTGACAACGAAACGTCTGGAAAAATCTTCTGTGAACTGAAGAGTTCAGTTTATTTTGACAGGTTTGAGTCCCAGCTGGTGCAGCACTAACATCACCACACCAGTCAAACGTGGTGGTGGTGTGCTTTGCATGGCTGATTAATGAAACAGGAAATCTGCTCTGTACCAGGAACCTGAACGAGAACGTCAGAAACAAACCAGCAGGTTCACCTCTGAAGACTGACGAAGACTCTCCAGCACCTTCAGTGTTTTAAAAGGCCCAAACCCAACGACATGAACCTAAACAGGCTGCTCATGCTTAACAACCCTCCAATGTGGCTGAATCCAAACTGTAAAGAACAGTTGGCCTAAACGTCTCCACCTCGGTGTGAAAGACTCACTGTGACTTATCTTAAAGGCTTGATGGCAGCTGTTGCTGCAGTAGCCTAGTGGGACGACTGCCAGTGAAGATGCTGTTAAGCCCAGTATGTGCAGGTGTCCTGTGAGTGGGAGACATTTAGAGAGCTGGCTATGAAGGAGATGGTCTGTAGCTCCAGGACACTCTTTGTAGTTCATTGTCAGATGCAGAGCCATCAGGTGTGGATCACCCTGGTGTGCTCTCTTCAGTGTTGGGAAGGTTACTTTTAAAATGTATTCCATTACAGATTACAGATTACATGCCCCAAAATGTATTCTGTAACATATTCTGAATACTTTGGATTACTTAATATATTATCATGCTGTTTACAACTACATGAATGTACTATTGCTGTGATTTATTACTGTTACTGAAGGTCCGCGGCTCCGAACCGTAGTAAAGGGACCTCTGGCTAATACGGTGGGTTCTGTGTCGGCTCGTAGCCGAAAACTAGCTTTACTTTGTTGTCTGGGTCAACTTTGCTAGCAGAGACAGAGAGAGGCGTTGAAAGGCTGCTCCAACAGAACTTATTGTTTCAGAGGAAAACACGAACACGGTGTACAGTCGAGTCTTAATAGCTTACTTACAGCTGGGCTCGTCAGGCTCTCTTCTTGGCTGCAGTGGTTATTATTATATTTACATGCTTCCAGCTCCCGTTTCTGCTCGATGACAGCTCGTACTTTTCCTTTTTCTCCCTCCCTCGCTCACAGACACATAACGTGTATGGCAGTCCATTCTCCCTGCAGCACGGACTACACTGCCCATGATGCTACATTCTTTAGAGCTATACCTGTAGCATTCTGCCTGTTAGCTTAGCACAACAACAACAACAGGCGCTCTCTCACCCAGGAAACACGCAGAGAGAGAGCGTCACCCTGTAACCATGGCAACCGTAACGCTGCCTGGAACAACAGAACGTAGCTGTCAAACAAAACCCAAACAGTCCTGACCCGCCACAATATGAAACAGGGAAGTACCGCCGTGTAATCCATTTATTTCAACAAAGTAACTGTATTCTAAATACCACCTTTTTAAACGGTAACTGTAACGGAATACAGTTACTCATATTTTGTATTTTAAATACGTAACGGCGGTACATGTATTCCGTTACTCCCCAACACTGTCTCTTCATGACCTGAGATGCTGAATACGAGCTGCGTTGGTCTGCTCTCGGGTTGTTTCCTGTGTCGCTCTCTTTGATAACAAGCAGGATATTTGTTGCTGCAGAATTTCTTCCAGTTCTCTTCTAGAAAGGGAGAAAACCACTATGTTAAATTAATGGAGGGGTGATTGCATATTGTAATGGGGGGGTCCTTCCAACCCACTGTAGTGCAACATGATCCTACTGTCTCTGTGTTCTTGTTGAGAGATGACCCAATGCCACAGTAGAAGGTGTTTGGCTCCCTCTTGTGGCAGAACCAGGTGGATGTGCAGCCTGTGCATGCATGGGCGGCTCATGTTTGACCAGGTGTCATGTGGCTGGACACGGCTGAGGCGCTTCTCTTGTGGGAGATGCTCGGCCGTCCTCTTCCTCTGGGGGACCCTGAGTGTCAGTAGGTGGGATGTGTTTTCTAGGCCAGTGGGTTTGGATGCTGTGATCCTGTGGAGCTGTCTGCAGATTTTAAGTGTCAGCATGCTGGTGCCCAGTGACCTGGACAGACACGCAGCGAGTGGGTGGAGGTGTGGGCACGGCCTGGGTCTGTGAAGGCACAGCTGCACGGCGTCTCCCTCTTTCTTCTTCTCTTCATGCTGCCGTGGCAACGGTGGTGCCAAAAGGGCCGGCGCCTGGATGCACTCATCAGAGATGTCACATGTTTCCTTTTTCAAGAACAAATTCAGCCACCTCACCTCACGTCGACGGTGCTGAAAGCCCTCTGTGGCTGCTCCAGTGAGGTGGAGACGTGATGGAGCCCAGCTCTTCCCAAAGCTCGCTGCCATCAGCTGAGCAGAGTTTGTCCCTCAGATCTGTCGGTCCACGTACACTTTCAGTTGGACGGGTTCACCAAACACTCGCTGAAACAGCCTCTCAGCCTGTGAAGTTTGCAGCGTCATAGTGATGTTTCTTATTTGGATCGTTGCTCCTGTACAATAAGAGTGTATTTTTCAGGCGATGCAGTTTGATGCGAATCATTCCAAGCTGCACATAGTGAGCAGTGATGGTGTGCTAACTCTGTCCCCGGCAGCACTGGGAGAACTGTGTGGCTGCACAGTCCTTGTTCCGGAGCTTTTGCCTGACTCCGGTCAGCCTGCAGACGGAGCTGCTTCCATACTTGGCCAAACTCACCAGCCCTATGAGGAACCAAGGTAAGGCCCGCGGGTACACGGGGGGGCTTTCAGGGAAAACCAGTTTTAGTAAGGAGGGGAGTTTGCAGACAGATGTTCGTGCCAACAAAATGAGCTGTTGTCACTGATGTCACAGAAGTGTGACTCTGCAGCATCACTCGGAGGATCCAAACAGTACTGACAGCGCTCCAGTTGTTCCACATTTAAAATGGATTAAATTCACTCAAAGCACGCAACAGTTTCCCTTTGTCATACGTGCAGAATGATGGAATAAGGCTGGAACAGCAGAAAACGTGCAACACATGAAGCGCTGTCAGCATTTTCCAGATGCAGTGTAGCAGCGACACAGCGTTACTCAAGCCTGGGTCCTGTTTTCACTGCAAACGTTCAGTAGAACAGTTTAACAATACCTGAAGGAACTTCACAGTATTGTTACCTGAGCACGCTGACACTGAACAAACATCCTTCCTGCGATGTTGTTCGATCTTTTTAACCAGCTGCTTAAAGACCTCCATTGCATCCATGTCACTGCTCAGTCACAGAGGTGCAGCAGTGATGCTCAGCTGGGCTGGTTTGTTGTTCCCACCTGTCACTGTGAGCTGTGAGCTCGTCAGTGCAGGCTCACTGCTGGGCTGGTGTGCTGAGCACCTTCAATACATCACGTCACCGTTTCCATAACTCAGTGTGATTTATTTAATAGTTTTTGTGACTCGTGTGAAAATGATTCCTGATGTTCTCACAGTGACACAGACAGTACAGCTGTGTGGCCTCAGAGCATCACTACTGTGAGAATCACATGTGGAGTCAATGGTAGTTGTTGCAGTGAATTTAGGTGTCACTCACATACCTGACATGATGTTAATGATGTTAATGAGCACAGCTGTGGACTCATGTCTGTGCTGCTCTGTTCCTACAGACCAAATAACATTTATCCAGGATGTGGGGCAGATGTCACTGAGGAGATTCTCCAGCAGGTACCACACTCTGTTGTTTACTGTCAAATTACAGAACAGTCTTTATTGTCACTACACAGGTGTAGGGGAGCAGGTAGAGCAGCAGTAATTAGACTGAGGGTTGGATGACTGTTTTCTTTCAGCTGTTTGGTCCTTGTTGCTGATCTTTCTTTAGTTTCCTGGAACGTGTCTGTAGGTTGGACGTGGTGCTTGTTTTATCAGCTGTTTGTGTGGCTACAACAGGCTGAGGTCATAACTGTGATCAGACCGAAGAACAAATGTTTCTGTTGTTTTAACAAAGTAACAAAGTATTCTGACAGAACAGTAACAATGCTAACAGAACTTTGTGTTAGTTCTTCTACAGCTACTGCAGTGTTCATATTTGCTATTGTTACAATGTTTTCTTCTTTTGTCTCTTTAAAGTTCTAGTTGTGCTCCTGTTGGCTGTTGCTGTGGATACTGTAACACATCATAGTGGTGTCCCGTGTCAGTGACCTTACGTTTTAACCTGATCTTTGACCTCTGATCTGTGGTTTGCTCTTGTGTGTCCAGATTAAAACCAGAGGCTCTGACAGACAAAGAATCAGGCGAGCTGGAAATGGACAGTGAGGTGGAGGAGGAGGAGGTGAAAGAGGCAGGTGGTGCTGAGGAGGGTCTGCCAGCCAGCCAACCCCAGCCCACCTTAAATCAAGTACTCCTGGAGGACGAAGACCTGACCATAGAGGAATACATCAGTGACTGAGCCCTCTGTACTGATGCGTTTGTGTGTTCTAGAGGAAGTTCTCTGCTTTGTGAATAAGTTGTTAAAGTTGGTACTTTTCACAGTCACAAACCCACGGTGGCCCCCAGCGTGACTCCCAGCAGACCCAGCTCCTCCCACAGATGAGTGTTTCTGCCTCTGGGGTATCACCTGCATGTCATCCTGTAGTTTTACACAGGCTGATAATCCTGAGCATCATCCATCTTTACAATAATCTAAAAATCTCTCAAAGTGAAGCTAAATTATTTGGTTCTGTCAGTTAAACTTTTTATTTATTGGTTTTGCTGAGTGACTGTTCCCCGTTACAGTCTGTGTTTAGTCAAGGATCAAGTGTATGAATAAATGTAAGAAATGAATGTCGTCTTATTGTTGGACACACACACCTTCTTTCAATATTTACTCAGTTTCTAGTGACGCTCTGCAACACGCTCCATCTGCTGATGGTGACTCATCGTCTACAGCTGGACCAACACACTGAACTACTGCATCATAAAGTCGACTGCGTGAATGAAACAAGTGTGATGGCGTTGAAAGCAAATGTGGACTATTACAGAAACAGTATCATGTGCAGCATCACAAACGTCTGTGATCATCCTACACACCTGAGCTCCACTGTCAGTCACACGGTGCTGTTAGCATCACGGCTGTGCCTTTACATCGATGTAGTTTCATGTCATGTTTATCGCAGGCTGAAGGATCCAGTGCTGAGTGCTACGGCTGATCACCTGTTGGTATATTTGTTGTAGAGAAATGACAGAAGTGCTGCACTCGGATTTATTCAGGTCGTGTTGGACAGAACTAGGAGACGTCTTGATGCTCAATCATCCAGGTAAGGTTGATTCTGTTCATGTGGACGTTTCAGTGGGAGAAACGTTTCATCGTCATCATCAGGTGACTCCTTCAGTCTCAGCTGACTGCAGGTTTCCAACCTTAGAAACAGGATGTGCACAATGACTGAAACCAGCAGCACTGACTGAACACTGGGCTGGGAGCTCAGTTCCACACAGGGATACTTCCCCACACTGAGGGCCCACTGGATTGGGCCATGGAAAGTCTTGGAAAAAGGTTTATGGAAACATGGATGACCTAACAGCGCCACACACGGGAAACTCAGGCTTTGTTTCTGTACAATGAGAGGAAGTGGAGCCAGGTCGTCATTGGAGTTTACTGGCTGATTCCTCACAGGAAACGTCAGCTGCAACCACAGACTTTAATATACTGAAGTGTTTGTTTTAAATAAAACTTCTTTCTGTATCCTTTTTTATTTTTTATTTTTTTTATTTTTTTTACAAATGCTGGTGGTTGTTCATTAAACTTAATTTGCAAACGTGACCTGTTCAGAACTAATGATGATGGTTGGTAAGTTCAGCACAAGGAGCTGGGTCAGGTCACCGACCAGTGTGAGGCCGGTGGTTTGATCCTCGGCTACTCCAGTCTCCAAGATAATAACCCCAAAATGCTCTGGTGCATTAATGGGACTGAATGTGTGACAATGTTAGAAAAGGTGCTCATATTTGAACTGGTGAGTGAGACGTGTTCTAATAGAAAAACATCAGCACCATTTACAGGGAAACGACTAACCGGGATGTTAGTTTGGTCCTCACGTCTCCGAGTACAGTTTACTCTTAACTCATGTTGTTATGCCCGTCATTGTAGAGGAAGCAAAGAAAGAAACATGTATAAAGAAATATTATTGGGTAGATTATCTACAGAGACAAACCCCCCTTTTCAGGTAAGCTTCTTCCACGTTAAGTCTATAACAATATCTGTAACCATGTTTTTACTGCACAATCAACAGAGTCTGACGCTCAGCCGTCTGATACACAACAGTAAAAACTGTCTTTTAATAACAACTTCTTTCTTTATGCTGATTCTACATTAGGATAGAGAAACCTCAACACGTTGCTGCAACACGTTGCTGCAACACGTTGCTGCAACACGTTGCTGCAACACGTTGCTGCAACACGTTGCTGCTCCTGAGCAGAGCTGTGTGTTGCTTCAACAATGAAAATCATGTAAATTAAAATGAGAAATTAATTGATTGACTTCTGTAAATGGATCATATTATATTCAGAGGTGTTTTTAAGGTTGAGTGTGTAGACTTATAATAAACAATGCATGTTGCTGGTTAATAAACTTCCCAATAACGATGAACTGGAGAGTGCAGCTTTTATTTCTGTGCTGAGGTATTTAATCATGCAACTACTCTTTAAAAACGATGAAAGAAGACTGGAATATGTAAACAAACATAACCAGTTAATATAAAAACCAGTTAATCGGACACACCGGAAGTCGTTCCGTGTTGGCGCGTGCACTCTGCTGGAGGTTTCAGACGCGGTTGGTCGCTGCTGCGCGAAAAGCTGTTTTTGGACTTTTTAATGTGTATTTTTACTTCTTTTTTCCGTCTCCGCTCTAACTTCGCAGGTTTCACTCTGAAACTAAAGTTTCATTAAAACGGATCTTCATCCGGGTCGGAACTCAAAAGCTACCTTTGTCTCAGGTTCGCAGGTAAGAGGAAGTCCTTCAGAAAACCGCATAAATGTTGACATTTTAAAAACACTTCATATCTTTAACGTCGTTTCTGTCACATGTCGTCTAATAATCATTTGTATTCTTTTGCTTCGTGTGTTTAGTCTCTGCTGTGTGATAGTTTTGTTAGCCTCCACTTAAAGTAATGTAGTCAAGCTAGCCCCCGCGTGCTGCAGCAAGAGAAGTGATTTCAAAATAAAAGCGGCGAGCTGGCCAACGTGATTTCAAGATGAGCAACGAAAGAGATGAGATACAGACTCGTGCATAAATATAACAAAGGAATATAAATGTATGCAAAGGTAATAATTAGAAAGTAGCATTGATGCACATGATAAATAAATAAATGAGACTATGTCTTGATGCATTTTCAATCATCCAGGAAAGTAAATCTCAGAAAGTTGATTCTACTAAGAACAGAATCAACTTTTGGAGAATAAGACTGTGTGTTAACATTAAAAACAGTCAAGTCGTGGTTTCTGAGTTCAGTGTGGCTGGAGAGTAAAAACTGTTCAGGAGTCCTCCTGTGTGGGTTAGGTCGTTTGGAGGCGTGGCCCCTGATTGACCTGAGGTGGGTCTGGAGGTCAGGGGGTCAAACAGGTGGTGATGTGAGGGGTCACCTGTAACAGCCCTAGTTGTCCTGAGACAGGAGGAGCTGATGATGACCTCACGTGGTAGCAGAGGGCAGCCATTGATTCTGGTCTGTGTTAATGAGCCTCTGCACAGCCGCTGTGTACCAACACCAGGCAGGAGGAGAGCTCTCCACTGAGGAGGGGTGGAGGGCCAGCAGCAGCTCCTGGTCCAAGTTTTTCTTCCTCAGGACACGGAGGAAGAAAAACTGCTGTGAGGTCGGTGGTGACGTAGGTGCCGAGAAACCTGAAGGTGGAGACAGTTTCCACCTTTTTCCATTTATAATGAGAGGGAGTGGACGTCTGTGCCTCCTGAAGTCCATGATGAGTTATTTCGTTGGATGTTCAGTTTCAGGTGGTTTTCTGAGCAGCAGCAGCTACCTCTGCCCTGCACACTGTCTGATCTGTTAGAGATGAGACCAGCCACGGTGGTATCATCGCTATACTTAATGATGACGTTGGTTGGGTGGTGAGGAGGTCTTTGACCCAGGGGAAGGTGGCAGAGGGGATGTTCTGGTGGTCCAGTTTGTTGATTTCTGGGATTTTAGTGTTAAACGCTAAACTGTAGTCCACGAGGAGCATCCTCATGGAGCTCTTCCTGTTCTCCAGATGGCTCAGTGCTCTGTGGAGGCTGATGGTGATGCTATCCTCTGTAGGCTGATTTGCTTTGTAAGTAGACTAGTGACAGGAGTGGAGGTTGAAAGCCTTTGTTGTCATTATACGCAGCTCCATAAAAGTGCACGTATGCTAGCACATTATAAGAAAGTCTATAATAAAATAACCATAAGACTAATATAAATACACAGACATGAGTTCAGATATTTCAGTGCAGATTACTTTGGTGCAAGGTTGAGTGTGGTGATAGCTTCGGGGAAGAAGCTGAGTCTGTTCTGGCCCACATGGATCTGAAGCGCCTGCCAGAGGGCAGCAGGTTACAAAGATGGTAGCCGTGGTGGGTAAGGAGGGCGGGGTGTTTCTGGCCCTGCTGAGACAACGGGAGTTATAGACGGCAGACGAGGAGGGCTGGGGGCAGTCGATGATTCTTTGTGCTGTGTTCACCACCCTCTGCAGTCTCTTCCTGTCTGCCTCGGTGCAGCTGGCGTGCCGCACTGTCACTGCATAGGTCAGCAGGCTCTCGATGGTGGATCTGTAGAAGGTCACCAGCAGTGTTTAGTTGCTCCTTCCTGAGGAAGTGTAGCTGCTGCTGGGTCTCCTTGACTAGTGCCGTGGTGTTAGCTGACCAGGAGAGGTCTGCAGAGATGTGGAATCTGAAGGACTCCACTTGCTTTATGTGCAGGCGGCACAGCCTGAAGTCCAGCATGAGTTCTTTGGTCTTGGTGATGTTAAATGCCAGAGGTCTGTAGGTCGTCTGTGATGTGCTGAGACACTGAAGTAAAGATGCCACTGAAGGCTGTGAGGTGATGTTGGTATATTCTCTTTAACCATAGCTGCCTTTCCCAGCAGCAGGTTGGTTTTTCTAGTCCATGCTAGTTCCACTTCTTTGCCATTGATGTGCACTGGTGTGTACTTCTTTCTCCTGAAGCAGATCATCACTTCCTTTGTTATCTTCATATTGAGTGGAAGGTTATTGTCTTTAAATCCTACTGCAGCTGTGTTGTGTGATGGGGTGCAGTCATGTGTGCACAGGAGAGGGCTTAACACACAACCTTGTGGGGCTCCGATGTTAGAGCGGGGGCGTGATTGGTGATCATCCAGACTGTTAGTCAGGAAGTGCTTCATCCAGAGGCAGATGTTGGTCTGTTTGCCCAAGTTGGACATTTTGAAGAAGCCTGCTGTGCAGGATGGTGTTAGCAGCACACGCAGCAGCCGTGCACGTGTCCCTGGCTGTTCACTTGCACTGCAGTTTCCATTTTAAGCTTTAAATGCTGACAGATTTTGCCTCAAAGTCACAGGTGATCTACCAACAACAATAATTTACTGACAAAGATGCAGCAGGTTCACTTCAGTGATAACCAGCTTTCTGCCAAGAGGAAGAACGATCAGCTCGAAAATCAGCAGACCTGAGGAGGGAGTGATGTCAGCTCAGGTTCCTGTTTCCCTGTGAGAACAGCAGAGCAGTGTGATGAATGAGAGGACGGTGAAGGAAGATGTTTCTTATGGCTTCAGATACAAACCTGTGTGCACTGTGCAAAGGGCTCCGAGGATTAAGACACAGATGACTCTGTGCTGTATGTGGAAAGGAGACTTTGAAAAAGCACTTCATCATCGGCACAACTGTAACTATCTACTATAGGGCTGTTCGATATAACGATATATATCGTGTGACGATATAAAAACGTCTATCGTTTCATTTTACGCTATCGTTTGTTTCGTGGTGTCGCAAAATAAACTGTTTACAGCAATATTTTCATGTTCTGATGTCACTGTAGTTATTATTAATTTCTTAAAGTTCTCTCTTTCTCTTATATTTAATATAACCACACTACAGACTTGTCCGTCTGTAGTGTGTCATTAGCAACAACGACGGTAACAGCATCGCGTGTCCGCTTGTTTGTGTTCCACATAAACCTTTCACAATAAAGCTCAAGATCCTGTTGAGACTTTTCAAAATAAACTGAATCACGTGAAAGAGCAGATTATTTACGGATGAGAAGTAAAAAAGACGCCAGGTGCTAAAAAATAAAGCTTAGACTCAAACGTTAGAACAGGCTTTTCCCCGCAGCACGCCGTGTAATAAATACTCACAAAGAAAACGGCGCCGTTACAACTTATGTCTAAAAATGTATCGTTTCATGCATCGGTTAAAACACTCGACTCAGCTACATGACGCACAGCTGGAAACACTTCACGCAAGTCGAGCTGCCCGAGATTCACAGACTTCACAGAAAATGTTACATTTTTGTGATTTATATCGTTATCGGACGATAGATGTCTTATATCGGGAGATGAGACTTTGGTCATATCACACAGCCCTACTCTACTATACACTTAAAAAATAAAGCAACATTTGAAACACATCAGAGCTCGATGGGTCTTGATGTCACTCATGTGCTTGTATGCATGGCTGATACGGTCCAGGCTCTTAATGACATGATGGATGGTGTCCTGGGGCTCTGCTCCCAGATCTGGACCGAGGCATCACCCAGCTCCTGAACAGTCTGAGGCGCAACCTGGTGGATAAACTGAAACATAAAGTCCCCGAGGTGTCCTTGATCCTCTAGGACATTGGTGTCCAACTCCAGGCCTCGAGGGCCGTGTCCTGCAGGTTTTAGATGCGTCCTTGATCCAACACAGCTGATTAAACGGCTAAATTAGCTCCTCAACATGTCCTGAAGTTCTCCAGAAGCCTGGTAACGAACTAATCATGTGATTCAGGTGCGTTGACCCAGAGTGAGATGAGGACACTCTGGAGTTGGACACCCCTGCTCTAGGAACTGCCTGGATACTTGACCATCGTCGTGCACCAAGAGGAACCCTCGACCCACTTCATCAGTGCACCTTGGACAGCAGGTCCAAGGAGTTCATCCACAATGACAGTCAGGGTGCTAGTGGCTAGCCTGCAGAGGTCTGTGTCCCGTGGACGTATCCCCAGGCCATCACTGACCCACTGCCAAACCAGTCATAGTGAACGATGTTACAGGCATAAAGTGGCTCCTCCTTCCACGTCTGTCTCTTACTTTCAGCTGTAGTTACAGCCTTTACTGTAACAAGTGCAGTGTGTTACTTTGTAACAACTCTGCGTGTTATACTCATCCACACTGAACAGAAAACGAGGCTGTATTTCATGTTCCTGGAGCTTCTTATCAACAGTGTCGTGCATTTTAATGTTATATTATAATGACTACATGCACCTCATTCACAATGAAACAAGAAAAATGCAAATAAAAAATTTCTACACGGCAAAAATCATACAAATCCCATCCAGACTTCTGTGCTCAGACTTGTACGCAGGAATATCTGAGGACTGGCTACTTGTCTACACGCAGTATTTAAATGTGTTTCCCAGCTGTGATGAAACCAGTATGTGGCCTGTGACCAGTTTAGCTGGGACCTTTTTCAGATGGAGGAGCTCAGTGAGGACTGCAGCCTGAACGATGATATGGTGGATGGGGACCTGGGTGATGGGATAGGAGTCACGACAGCACTCAGCTCCACGAGGATGAAGAGTGAGAGAGTGAGCGGTCGCTCAGAGAGCCGGCTGCTCAGAGCAGACCCGCTGCAGTGCAGCAGTCGAGCAGGAGAGGCCGTCTGGACTCCTACAATACAAACTGCAGAGACACAGCAGAGAGCCCAGCGGGAGCTGTCGTACTCTGGTAAGACTTTCTAATGTGTGCTTCTTCCTGTTGTACAGAAGACACCAAAGAATATACACCATATCAGCACATTTCACCATTTTAATTATAACTGGCTAACAATTTAAAGGCCTTGGATTTCTTCAGTTGGACGTGAAGAAGCTTTTTGCATCAGCAATGAAATGTCTTCAAAGAACATCTGAAATCTACTCATTCAGTCTTAACTTAGCAGTTTTTTAAACATCCTGTCCCTATGACTCACATCTCTGGCTTTTTGGAAATATTTTACGTAGTGTTTCAAATGCTATCATACGACACTAGTTACAGCTACGCTAGCTAGTAGGGGTGGGGGGAAAAATGGATACTGTGTAGCATGGTGATATTTTGTTTGCTAATAATGTATGGATACAGGGACAGCAGAAATCGATACTTTGTTACAAAAAGGTTTTTGTGCTCTGACTTCAGAGCATGTTGATCCTTTTTCTGAGCAAGAATCCTGACATTCCTTCACTGTCCAAATGTGTTTAACTTGTTTTTGGCAGCAATAAACATGACAGTTTACTTATTTTAATTTAAGACATGTTTTATTTTAATTAAGTTTAAAACTTTTTTATTTAATGTAAAATTATATTTTGTTTTAATTGACTTTCAAATTCTTCAGTTGCTGAAGGGGCTGCATAGTTTTCATAAACTGCATAGTTCAGAATAGCTATAATTGTACCAGATGGTTGATTCAGTTAAGTTGGACTAGACTGTAATACAAACCGTTCAGTTTGTCAACAATAAAACTGAAATGAGAGAAAGACTGAGTGTGAGACTTTGATATTAGAGAAAATGAATATTGATAAAGTTTACCTTTATGTACAGAATCTGAATATCGCAAAATATTTAAAAAAAATTGCAATAATATCGTATCGTGGGATGTATGGTGATTCCCACCTCTACTAGCTAGTTTGGGTTCTGCAGCCTCTGCTCAGTTTGAACGTCTTTGACTACACTGACAATGTCGTCTTGATAAAAGAGTCTTCTGTGATTGTATAGGCTCACTCGTTGACCTGTCTAAAGACGAACTCAAGGAAAGACTACAGGAAGCAACTAAGGTAGGACAAAAGTATAGCTAACGTAACTAATGTTGTCAACTTGATTGTAGCCTGGAAACTAACAAGTGCTGCTTCTTTGTTGGCAGATGATAGATGTCCTATGCTGTGAGCTTGATGTAGCACATCGTTACTTTGAAGGAAAATATGAAGCTCTGAAGATTCTGCAAGGCAAGGTAGAGCAGCACATTACAGCTTGTAGTAGCTAGGTTAACTTCTCTATTAACAATATTTACTTTTAGGACTTTTGGCAAGAGATTACGCCAGATTGAACTAAGTTTTAATATAAATTATAAAAAGAAAATGGAATGAAATAAAAGTTTGATTCCAAAGGAGAACATGACTTAGTGTTTGGTAGGGCTGCCACAAACGATTATTTTGATAGTCGACTAGTCACCGATTATTTTTGCGATTAGTCGACTAATCAGATCATCATCCATTGGACGTAAAACTACAGCTTATTGCACCAGCAGCATCTGCTCTTATATAACTATCATTAGCTTACAGCTTTAAGTGTTTAAGGTATGTGCTAACTAACAATAAAGACAAGATGATAGTTTATTAAATTTTAATGAAGTTTGCAGATTGTTTTGGTGAAGTTTAATAAACTCCTTGCTATCTAAAATATAACAGGACACCGGAGTAAATTCTCGAGCATCTCACACTTCTGATGATCAGCTGTCTGCTGGACGTTTATTCAGCTGTGTAAAAACTTTGTTTGAAAACGATTAGCCGGGAGTCCGGTGTTCTCACGGCTCTAGTTAACCTAGCCCCCGGCTAGCTATCGAGCTAGTGGCTAACAGACGTCTCCGAAAACGTCGGAGCGCTTTTGAAAATATGTGGTGTCTTGATAAACTGAGCAGATATTTGAGGTTTACACAGCTACATTCTCACCTGAAAACATGTTAAACGTTTATTTTGTGACCCAGAAAGAATAATAAGAGTAATATTAAAACTAACTAGCTGCCGCCATTGTTGGAAACTGAGCTGGGCTGCGCTATGAATTCTGGGACACAGCTTCTTCTTCTTCGGGGTTTAACGGCAGCTGGCATCCTTGTACATGCAGTGCTGCCATCTTCTGTTTCAGTCCGTTATTACACTCTTAAATCCTACTACTTATTCCTGCGTCTTTCAGGATCTTACAAAGCTTCAAACAACGCGTCGACTATTAAATCAGTCATCGACGATTTTGATAGTCGACTAATCGTGGCAGCCCTAGTGTTTGGGGAGAAACCCTGTTGTCAAGAACAGCATTAAGACATTTCTTGTTGGTCTCCAGGTTTGCACATATGTTAGAAGGATTCTGGCCCACGTTACAGAAACTCTCTGAATCCTTTTCTACTGGGTGGCAACTTGAAGCTTCAGCTTCCTTCATAGGTTGTTCTGTAGCATTGAGGTCTGTCAATCACTCCATGACCTTAATATGCTTCTTCTGTAGCCATTCTATTGTTGCCTTGGCAATATGTTTTAGGTCATTATCGTGCTAGATGATCCATCCTTGACTGATCTATAGTGTTCAGGCTTGGGAAGGAGGTTCTCGTCCAAAGCTTTACAGAACACTCCCCCATCCATTGGCCTGTCGATGCTGTGAAGTGTCTTCTTGAGCAGAGGAATTGCAAGATATCAAATATCACAACCCCCTTGGTTCTGACTACTTTCCCTCTCGTTACAATCCGACTACACTTCTCCAGTCTGAGTGACATTCGATATCATTGCTTTAGATCGTACTGGTGTGGATCAGTGAATCCACGTCTCGTCCACTTCACTGCTTGATCCATGTAGAGGAGTCTTGTTGGTGATCTTAGTGAGGGGTTCAGGCTATGCAGAGCAGCCGTGGGGACACAGCATCTCCTCGCTAAATCCCAAACTTCATGGCTACTTGAAGTGTTGTTCGTCACATTCCTATTGAGTTCTTGATGAAGGCTCTTGGAGTCCTGTTGATCTCATACAGTTCTATGAATCATGACATTATTATGAGTGATAGGCTTACTTTAATCAGTCCAGGCGCTGCACAGTTTGGTTTGTCTGATCTGCCAGTTTGTCTGGATTTAGAAGAAGGAAATCTTGGGACATCGGTGCCTTCATGTCTCTAAGACGTGTTGGTAGTTTAACTCATTTGTGTCATCTGTTTGCATAGATGATTACCATTCCTGTGTGAAGACTCAAGATTAATATACAATAATAACAGACAGAATTCAAACCCATCACAGTTCCTTTAATACACACATTGATGGTTTGGAGGAAGTAATTACTGAAGTTAGTACCGTCATTGGAAAAGAGAGTCTCAACAAATATAAACACTTATTTAAGCCCACAGATTTATCCAGAATAACCAAACGCAGTTAGAGAAACGTTATGGCTCGTGTGTTTGAAATTAAAGGGGAAGGATTGACTTTACTTTAATGATTTTAAATGTCATTGTACAAGCAGAGCCTGCCTTGTGTGGCCTCATAGAGCACCACTGATTAAAGAGTATGTGCACGTCATGCATTTAATGTGAGACTGACCCGTGTGTTTCATGTGTAAAGACATTTTCCTTTAGTCAAACTGAAACTAGTTTCTGTAGTTAGAAACTGCATGAAACTCCACAGAAATCAGTTGATGACTGAAAACTATTGTTTATTGTTCACAGGCCATTCTCGACAAAGCTACGAGTCACACTAAAAGTGTGCTGCAGAAAACTGAGGAGAAAGCCAAAGCCCTCGAGAAGGTAACGTCATGTCTGGTTTATATAAGAGCAACTCAATTAAAAGTACATAAATAAAAGAAACTCAGATAAGGTTGTAAGGAATCGATCTATTACTGCTAAAACTCTTCTTTCCTGCTCAACATTCATGAACTAACTAAGCTGTTCCTGTTTAACTCTTGTAAAAAGATATTTTTCCATTTGCAGTTACATGCTGACCACAGGTTATGTTATCAAGGGGGATGTAGCCCCCTGTAGGGTCTCCCATGGCAAATTGGTCCTGGGTGAAGAAACAGTCATAGAGCGATTCAGAAGACCCCTATGAGATCAAAGGAACAGTTCACCCTGCCTAGTATAACATTACCGGGACCCTAAACCTAACCCCGGGAGGTTGCTCACGGGCGAACATCTGGTGGTCGGGCCTTAGCCAATGGGGCCTGGACCGGGCACAGCTCAAGAAAGGGGCCTATCCTCCTGTAGGTCCACCACCCGCAGGAGGTGCCGTAGGGGTCGGTGCAATGTGTGTTGGGCGGTGGTAGGAGCGGAGGCCCTGGCAGACTGATCCCTGGGTACAGAGACTAGCGGTTGGGACATGAACTGTCACCTTTCTGGTGAGAAGGTTGTCTTTGTTAGTGTGTGAAGTTGAGAGGTACTGGATAGATATAGTTGGGCTCAGTCTCCTGGAGAGGGGCTGGACTCACTGCACTGGGTGAGAGGCGGCGGGCTGGCGTGGGTACCCGAGTATTCCCTCGGCTTGCTGCCTGTATGTTGTGGATTCTCCCGGTGGATGAGAGGGTAAGCACTAGAGATGGTATCGTTTAGGTTTTATCCGATACCGGTGCCAAACCGGTACTTTTGAAACGGTGCCGGTGCTTAAAGAATGGAGAACACAAACTTTGTCCAAAAACCTCTCATGTTCAGCTGTTTTTTTGTAAAAAGATAACAATGTTAGCCTTTTCTGCAGCTATGGGGCATATATGGTATCACTCTTGGCTGGAAGCAGCTTAATCAATGGAAAAAACACAAACTTTGTCCAAAAACCTCTCATGTTTAACTGCTTTCCACTTTTTCTTTGGTCATTTTAGCCTTTTTGTCCAGGGTGAAGGGAGTATCTGCCATCAAACAAGAAGACAGCTGCATGTAGCTATGATGATGTTTGCTAGTTCACCTTACATGCATTAATGTAATAACGTGGTTAGCCTACTCAACGTAAATTACACACGAACAACATGAAGCTACTCACGCAGAGAAGAACGGCTGCTGCTGCATCATCATCCTCATCATTTCTGCTACACTGGCAGGGCTAGGGGCCAGGACTCTCCTCTTCGGGTTTTTGGGGGATGTTGCTAACTCCGGGTCGATAACAGGCACCACACCCGCAGTAGATGTGCTCGGTGTGAGGTCTCGCAGCAAGCTATCAAATACGGCGCATTTCTCGGCTTTTAAAAAAACGCTATGCGTCGCCAGGTGTTTCATCAGATTTGAGGTGTTACCTCCTTTGACAGCATCACAGTATCAGCTTAAAGCACTTGTTGCAGCTGCTGAGTTTGCATCTTTTGCTGTGAAGTACAGCCAGACTTTGACCGCTTCGCCTTGGGCATTTTTAATCTGTAGCTCTGCTCTAAAAGAACGTACGTACCTGGACCCGCCTACTATCCTTGGAAACATAAAATGATTGGCTAGAATCTAAAGTGTATCACAGCACAGGAAAAAAAAGCACCGAAATGTGCGCTGCTTTTCGGTCTGGTTACCATCATGGCACCGGATACCGGTACCCATCCCTAGTAAGCGCCGAATGACGGCTCAGAGTACCCGGCCTTCTTGGGCGGGGTCCTTGAGGGTGCCCATACTGGGGACTCTGTTGTCCTACTGGGAAACTTCAACGCTCATGCAGGCAATGCCAGTGAGACCTGGAGGGATGTGACTGGGAGGAACGGGAGCAGCATTTTGTTACAGGACTTATGTGCAAACCAAAGTTTGTCCTTAACATGTTCAAACATAAGAGTACCTGGACCCGCCTACTATATAACATATACATAAGTGCATGTGGCAGCAGGACATCCAGGCTGCAGGCTGATGATCGATTCTGTAATTGCATCATCAGATCTGCGGCCATATGTTCTGGACACTCGGGTAAAGAGAGGGGCTGAGCTGTCAACTGATCACATCCTGGTGGTGCGTTAGATCAGGGGGTGGGGAGGATGCTGGACAGACGTATAGTGAGGGTGCGCTGGGAAGGTTGGCAGAGGCTCCAGTCTGCGAGATCTCAAACCTCTGGCAGGGCTTCAGCAGCAGTTTGAGAGAGACTGGCGAGTCCCACAGTCTTATCCTTGGTTTAATCTTGACAGGGCAGCAGCTCTGATGCACAGGAAGTTTACCCGCCTTATCTCTGCTTGAAGTTTCAGGTGTTGATCATACAGAATGGGAGTGGGATAAATGGGATATTGTGTGTACAATTCCAATGGTTGAAAAGTTGTTTTGTCTGTGTTGACCGTTTTTCTGGTGAGAGGGAAACGAGATGGCCTGTGCCCTCAGACGAGCCTCCCATAAAATGCCTCTCAGGGGTATCATTAATCTGAAAAAGGGGGAAATTTCCACCAAGAAAATAAATCCAGGGTTGGTAAGTAAAAAGCAAATTTATAGTCATCCCAGACACGGGCGTAGACCCCCAACAGCATAACTGGGGTGTCAAAAAGATGAAAAGATGCTGCCACACAATCAGAGTCTCCAATCGAATGTGTTGGTTTGAATCTGACACTCTTAATAATGGCCCCCTCTTGAGTGAAATACATGTCCCATCCAGGATCTGGTAAGACGAGAGACCTCAGAAGTTTTAAGGAGGGTTTCCCCCCCCCCAGCTGTCAGGTGTGAGAGCGTCTTAACTATCCTGTTAACCCCCTAACAGTCCACGAAACAGTCCTGCAGCCCTGGTTTATGTCACACATCTATTCTTGTATAGGGATGACAGACTCGTGCTGTGATGATGCCCATATACGTTGGAGAGCCTCCCTCTGCCCCCCCGCCCCCACTTCCCAAATACCCTGTATGAAATCCCTTTAGAGCTCCCAGTTCTTTGAGCACAGAGATCCTCTTCTCACTGCACCTCCTGCTGGTTGTGATTCACTCCTTCTGACAAAGATGTTGTTCTAGGGTGGCTGTTGGGGTGGCTGTAGCCCAGACGGTAGAGCAGGTCACCTACTGACGGCTCCAGTCTGCATGCCAAATATTCCTGGGAAAGATACTCACTCCCATGTTGCTCTCCGATGCATCCATCAGAATATGAATGTGTATGAAAGTTAGACAGAAAGTGTAGAAACAGCATCGAGGTGCTTGTGTAAATGGGTGTGAATGGGTAAATGAGGCTAGTTGTGCTTTGAAAGGAACCTTTTTTAATTGCAGTGTAGCATCGAGTCAGTAATGGGATGGTGATGTGGTCAGCTATGTAGCAGAGGGGGTAACCCGTTAATAGCAGATGCACCAGAGGGACAACAATGAGAAAACCCCAAAACAGGAAGGTTTACTGGTGGAGACCACTGACTTTTTTTTCCTCCTGATTTTTCTGATTTTTTTAGTTTTGCATTTTGCAACGATCTCTGTCTCTACTAGTAGCCTGAAGCGATACGTGGACCCTACAAAGGTTGCACTCACGCCTCCAGGATGGCATATGTATACGTACAATGCCAGAAGCTTTGCTCTGTCTCACATCAAGAGTATGGAGGAGGTTCAAGGAGACAGGATGCAACTCTAGACGAGCTGGACAGGCCATAGAAGGTCCTTAGCCCATTAGCAGGATCAGCATGTGCTTCTTTCTGCCAGAGCTACAAAATGACCGAAATGAACAGCCGGTGACTGCTGTGAATGTCTCTGACCGAACAATCAGGTCCAAACTTCATGACGTCCTCTAGTGCAGCGGTCCCCGGGCCACGGACCACAGACCAGTACCTGTCTGTGAGTCGTTTGGTGCCGGGAAAGAGGCTCGGGTGAGAAATGTATGGTTTTCAGGGATTTTATCGTTTTTATCATTAACTCTGTTTCTTTCATTTCCAGTGTGTTATGAATGAATCTTCTTTTTTTGGTACTGGTTTTATTTTGTTGTAGTTATCCGCGACACCTGAAAGGCTGGTCTGAGAGAATATTGTGGTGCATAAAAGGTTGGGGACCGCTGATGTAGTAGCCCCAGTGCTCACTGCCTGCATTTATCCCTAACTAAAAGGTCCAGCACTGGCGCCCTGTGGTTTTTACAGATGAGAGGAGGTTCACCCTGAGCACATGTGACTGAAGCAATGGAGAAAGATATGTTTATGTAACATCGTTCAGCGTGGCCGGTTTGGTGGTGTGTCGGTCAGGGAGGAGTACACAGACCTCTACAGGCCATTAGGTACTGGGATCAAATCCTTGGATCCACATTGTCATATGCTGGTGCAGTGATTCCTGTGTTCCTGGTGCATGACGACGCCGGCCTCATGTGCTGAGAGTGTGCAGGCAGTTCCTGGAGGATGAAGGAATTGACACCATTGACTGGTGCTTGCTCGGCCTAAATTTAGTAGAACACCTCTGGGACTTTGTTTCAGTAATGTAAATGGTTGGCCTGCATTTGTATAGCGCTTCACACTACATTCAGTCATCCACACATTCACACACTGGTGATGGCAGCTAGATTGTAGCCACAGCCACCCTGGGGCGCACTGACAGAGGCGAGGCTGCCGGACACTGGCGCCACCGGGTCCTCTGACCACCACCAGTAGGCCAACATGGGGTTAGTATCTTGCCCAAGGATATTTGACATGCAGCCAGGAGGCAGCCTGGGATCGAACCACCGACCTTCTGATTAGTGGCTGACCTGCTCTGCCACCTGAGCTACAGCCACCCACCGAGCAGAGTTCATCCAGCAGGTATCATCTCAGACGACTCGGTTTAGTGAGGCCCTGGTCTGGAGGAGATGCTGCAGGACACCAACCATCATCTCATTAGGAGCATGCCTGGATGTTATTGGGCATGCACAAAGCACCTGAGAGCAAACAAACTACTGAGCACTATTTTGAGTTGCTCAATTTCAGACTGCTGCATAATTCTTTTACTTTGATTTTCGAGGTGTCTTTGAAATCTGCCCTCTACAGGTTGAATTTCATTTTCATGATGTGGCATCCTTTCATTCTTAACACATTATTCATGCCAGTATAGATATCAGCATGATGGTTTTCCCCTACTGACATCTGAAGTTTCCTTTTTTCAGCAGTGTAGCAATCCAGCGTTAAATGAGAATTGTTGTCAAAACAAGCATGAAAACTGTTAAAGTTTAACCAAGTCAAGTTGTAACAGACACTGACGATGATGAGTCCAGCGTTTAATGGGAATTTCACATTTTTAGGTTGTCAAAACAAGCATGAAATGTTTTTGGAACAACTGTTAAAGTTTAACCAAGTCAAGGAGACGACAGAGTTAATGTGTTTATTGTAACAGACACTGACGTCATCACAGTAACAGGAAGTGTATGAAATGTGGGCGATTAGACTGTAAATTTGACAACTGATCAGGAGATAAATCCTTCATCACCTGCAGGAGGTGAACAGTCTGCAGTGGGAGCTCAGCTTCTCTCAGGCTCAGATGAAGAAATCTGAGCAGTCCTGGGAGCTCAAGCACAGCAGGTCAGATGAACTCTGCATACACGTCTGTCTCTGCTCTCTTAACGTCATTATAACGCTGCTGCTGTTATCATCAGAGTGTCAGGTGACAACAAGATTCTGACTGACAAGTTGCAGGAGATGGAGAGTGAGAGCCAGCAGCTGCGAGCAGAAAACGCAGGTAAATGAGTGCGAGGCCAACGCATGTAGATGCTTGTATAAGTTGATGCAGAGGGTTAACGTGTGTCTGTCTGCAGCCTTGAAGCGACAGTACCTGGAACTTCTCTCCATGCTGAATGTGAAGGAGCAGAGGATTTACCAAGCCACCAAGCCTCAGTACAGCCTGGACACCGAGTCAGGTGTTCTGGAGGTGAGAAACGATGGGGGTGTGGTGGTCGCCGCGTGGAATAGCACGCTGTGATTCTCAGCAACACATCATAAAAGCTGCTTAAAGCATTTGTGGGGATTTGAATGTTGTTATGGCTCATCTGCTTTCTCGCATTGACTCTTTGATGCAGTCACAAACCGATCAACATCAGCACAGCTCGAATCTCTTCCATGTACACTTCTGTAAAAACGTGTAAAAACAGCTTAATTTTGATCGTGTAATTGTTCATTTAGGAACGGAACAAGAGTTTACCCTACCAAAGAGCACAGCAGGGCCAATAATAGGCAATGGTTCGTACGCCTCAGCACCTACACCCAAGTTTGTGAATGCAATGAGAACGAGGCTGTTGTGGCGAATCCACTTAGCAAAAAAATGGATCGGACATCAGTTGTAGAAACGATAGTCTTTATATAAGGCTTCAAAAGGGGGAATGTACAACAAAACTTCTCGACATTCGGAGCAACATATAATGGCTTCCCGAAACTTTCTTTGCTAGCTAAAAACCCCAGAGTAACTTTCGTCTACCACAAAGGATTCTGGGAAACGCAGTTTTCTAATGAAAATACCTGTTAAATGCTCCCCTTTAGCAGAAAATTAAATCTATAATTAACAGCTCTCACTAAACATTTGGCTAACACTTAAATCACTTACAAAATAACCAAAATGCTGTTATCAAACAATAAACTGCAATAAAGTTACAACATCGGCGACGTAGGCTCGATGTCACAGATGTGTCTGCTAAGACTCTAGGAGCAGTTTGACTCTCGGTGACCTCAAGGTCAAGTTATCTGAAGAGTTTGTGGATACAATGACTCGAGAACGAGGTGGTTTGAAATGATGCCATAGGTGTGTCTACGAGGAGGGCGAGGGGTCCACGCCAAACGCCATATCAGAAACAATAAGACCTTCACACTGTTTACCTGAAGCGTATTTACTGATTGTATGTGTTGTTACACTGAAAGGTGAATGTGTTGCCATAAAATAAAGTTTGTAGCCCCTCACTTAATGCTTTAAAGCAATAAATAAGATAAAATATAACAAGTTGTTAAGCAGTGAATAATGATCAAATAACAGTTTTGCAGTTATAAGTGTAACTGTAGCAGGAGACTACACTACCACATACAACAGGTCACCAGGCTAGCAGCTTCCAGTGTTTCACTAAATAAGAGTTTATTAGGAGCTGCACAGCTGGTGTGTGATCGCTCCCTGAGCCGCTCTGCCACAGCTGGGCAACACAGTTAATTATCATCAAGTTGCACTTGTACTCAGTAGTATCCTTTCTAATCTCTGTTTTCCAGTTGACTGTACTGGGAGCCTGCCAGTGTGTGCTTGATACTGAACCGTGTCCATGTAGTCGGACTGCTGCTGCCAGCAGGAAGCAGTTGGTCCAGTTACAACAGGAGGTAAACGTCATGTAACTCTATCACTGCACCAACTTTTGTTCTATTCGGGTCAGTTATTATCATCTATGCATCGTTCAGTTTGATTCATGAATTAAAAAAATGTTGAATAATCAAAATATTGGTTTTGGAACTGGTTAAAAATATAACTCCCCAACAGCTTGTGTCAGAACAAACATCCTCCAGCTTGTCTCCTGAGGGGCTCCAGGCAGGGACGCCCACTCCCCCCTTCACTGTTTGCAGTTTTTATCCACTAGCAGCAGCAGGTAGACTGGCTGCAGTAATGAAGGGCATCAGATGCAAGAATGTAGAACATAAAGTCAGTCTCTGTGCAGATGATGTGTTGCTTTCACAAACCAATCTCTCTGAGATAATCACACTAATACACTCGTTTTCAAGAGTTTCAGATTATTCAATAAACTGGTTAAAATCTGCAGTTCTTCCGTTGAATTGCTCCTTCCATAATCCTTCTTCTACCCCACTGCAATCTGGAAATATTAAATACTTAGCTATTAATGTTTCTACTAAGCTTGCAGACTTAACTAAATTAAACCACATCCCAGTTCTAAAGAAAGTAGAAGACGATCTGGCTCGATGGAAATCTCTACCATATCACTCATGGGAAGGGTCGCTGCAATAAAAATGATGGTCTTGCCAAAAATGAATTATTTATTCTCACTGATCCTGAGTGAACCATCACCAGACTGGTTCAGATCTCTGGATTCGTCTATTTCTAAATTCCTTTGGAAAGATAAACCCGTGTATCAGATTAAAAACACTACAAAGGACAAAGGACTAGATCTGCCTAACTTTCAACAATACTTCTTAGCCCACAGGTTCATCTCAGGATGGTTTAAACACCCTCTTAGATGAGCCCTGGGTAGATGTAAAATGGGCACTTTGCACTAATCCAGTGTTTTCAGACCATTTATCAGCCTAAACATCAAACGACATGATGCTTTAAAAGCATCAACATCAGCTCTTCTCTGACAGCATGGTGGGAGTTTGTAACAATAACAGAGTCTTCATGCAAACGTTCGCCTATCAGGAACAACCCTGACATACTGCAGAACAATGATGTGATAAACCTCCCAGATTGGAGTTGTAAACCCCACCCCAACCGGTCGCAGCAGATGGCCCCGCCCCTCCCTGAGCCTGGTTCTGCTGGAGGTTTCTTCCTGTTAAAAGGGAGTTTTTCCTTCCCACTGTCGCCAAAGTGCTGCTCATAGGGGGTCATATGATTGTTGGGTTTTTCTCTCTGTGTTATTGTAGGGTCGACCTTACAATATAAACCACCTTGAGGTGACTGTTGTTGTGATTTGGCGCTGTGTAAATAAAATTGAATTGAAAATAAAGGAATTAAATACTTGGAACATATATTCAAAGGAACAGATATTATTCCGTTTGACAGTAGTTATACAAAATGCGTTTAACAAGAAAAGACTTTAGAATATCAACTAATTAAATCTATAGTAAAAAAAGAAATTTAAGCCTGGTCAAGTCAAATTACAACCACCACCAAGTGCGGTATAATTCCTTAATTTCAAACCCCCTAAATTACTGTCTAAAACATATAGGACAGTCTATAAAATCAATGAATCAATATCCCCTCCTGTTGCAAATGGGAGGCGGATCTATCAGTCAGCTTAGACCAAAACTTCTGGTCTCAACATGTTTAAAACCTTTCAAGTGATTAGAAATCTACAATTACAATACGCAATGCTACACAGAGTGCACTATACAGGTCAGCAGATGTTCAGCATGGGTGTTACGTCTTCCAACAACTGCTTACGCTGTCAAAACAATATACATGACAATTGCATCCACGCTCGAGGTTCAGAGGTTCTGGTGAAGGATATGTGAAGACTTATCAAAGTGTCTGAAATGTAACATCCCAGCCTCCCTTTTAGTTTGCTTATTGGGCAGCTTATTATGTCCCTGTGGAGATGAATACAGTCCACATGGCTCTCACTGTCCCCATGACTGTCCTGGTGCACCAGGCCTCCCCCGGCACCTGATCCAACTCACCATCAGATAGTGATCAGTCGACAGCTCAACCCTCTTCACCCGAGTGTCCTGCACACATGGTCGCAGCTCTGATGATACAATTACAAAATCATTCAATCATGATGTTCATTATGGACAAACTGTGGTTTGCACAGAAGTCCTGTAACAAAACGGCGCTCGGGTTTAGATCCAGGAGGTCTCACCAGGTCTCACGATCATCGCCCAGCGTTGAAGTCTCTCAGTATGACAACAGAGTCCCCAGGTGGAGCACCCTCCAGGACCCTCTCAAGGACCCGGCCCAGGGACTCCAAGAAGGCTGTGTACTCTGAACTGTCGTTTGGCGCATAAGCACAGACGACAGTCAGGACTCGTTCCCCCGACCCAAAGGCGAGAGAACAAACCCTCTCATCCACTACCAGGATACCCACCCCACCGCCTCTCACAAAGGGCAACTCCTGACGAAGAGTCCAGCTCCCCTCCACAGACTGGTTCAGGAGCCCGAGGTGTGCTTGAGGTGAACCTGACTCTTTCGAGCCGGTACCTCTCAACCTCACACACTAACTCCTTCCCCATCAGAGAGGTGCCACTCCATGTCCCAGTCGCTAGTTTTGGTAGTCGGGGATCAGCACCCCAGGGCCTCCACTCCTGGCTGATAAGGTAGCGATTCACGCTAAAGGCCAATCAATGACATGCTATTTTTCCTATAATAAACCACAGCACTGAAACCGCTCTGACCAAAGTGTTCAATGACATATGTCTGAATACAGACAGTGGAAAAATATCAGTCTTAGTTTTACTGGATCTCAGTGCAGCATTTGATACAGTCGACCACAACATATTACTCAAACGGAGAACTGGGCAGGTCTCTCAGGAACTGTACTAAACTGGTTCAAAACATACTTAGAAAACAGGAAATACTTTGTATCAACAGGTAACTTCACATCTGAGCAGACAAGTATCACATGTGGAGTTCCCCAAGGTTCCATCCTGGGACCCCTTCTGTTTAACATCTACATGCTCCCACTGGCACAGATTATAAAGAACAACAAAATAAACTATCACAGCTATGCAGATGACACAAAAATATATATCACAATGTCACCAGGAGACCGAGGCCCTGTACAGGCTCTTGGTAAATGCATTGTGGAAATTAATGGCTGGTTGTGCCACAATTTTCTCCAGCTAAACAAAAACAAACTGAGGTAATAGTCTTTGGAGCCAAAGAAAAACGATTACAGGTCACCAGAGAACTTCAGTCTATACACCTAAAAACCACAAACCAGGCGAGAAATTTGGGTGTAGTGATGGATGCAGACCTAAACTTAGAAAAACACATCAAGACAATAACAAAATCAGCTTACTATCACCTCAAGGATATTTCAAGGATAAAAGATCTGATGTCTCAACAGGACCTGGAAAAACTAGTCCATGCATTCATCTTTAGTAGGCTTGATTACTGTAACAGCATCTTTACAGGTCTACCTAAAAAATCAGTCAGAGAACTACAGCTCATTCAGAACTCTGCTGCTCGAGTCCTCACTAAGACCAAACAAGTGGACCACATCAGTCCAGCTCTGAGGTCTTTACACTGGCTGCCTGTCCGTCAGAGGATAGACTTTAAAGTTCTGATGCTGGTCTATGAAGCTCTGAATGGTTTAGGACCAAAATACATCAGTGACCTCCTGACCCAGGATGAACCTTCCAGATCCCTCAGGTCATCTGGATCCGGTCTTTTATCAGTTCCCAGAGTCAGAACCAGACACGGAGAAGCCGCATTCAGCTTTTATGCTCCTTATATCTGGAACAAACTCCCAGAAAGCCTCAGATCAGCTGAAACACTCAGTTTATTTAAATCCAGGTTGAAGACTCACCTGTTCTCAGCTGCATTTGAATAAAACACCAAATCCACACTTTTAAGCTTCAATTTTAAAACTCACATTTTAACTACTGATTTTATCGACTGTTCCTTTTTTCCCATTTTAAATCATGCTTTTTGTTTTTTAATGTCTCTGTAAAGCTCTTTGAATCACCTTGTTGTTGAATTGTGCTATACAAATAAACTTGCCTAATATACAGAAGATCATTCAACAGCTACTGATTAAACTCAGATAAGACATGAGTCTTAGCATACATCAAACCTTATAAATCAACATACAAACCACATTATTAACATGATCAGTCACCATATTATGACTCCCACAAGGAGGTTTTTGTATTCCTGTGATTCCTGGTTGGTGGTTGGACAGTACGTCCCTGTCTTAAAAGAGGGCCGACCTGGCAACATATGACATCACTGGAGTTTAGCAAAGTCCAACATTTTCAAAAATTAGACCTCCCCTCATTGGTCTACTATCATTCAAACTTAAAGGAAGCCTTAATATTTAGGAACAGTCATCTCTTCTTATTCCAGAATTTAGTTTCCTTTCTCTTCTTACTCACTTAAATATATTTGAATAAGATATTCTCCCCAGGACCCCTCAGAAGGTCCCAGTTTGTGTTTCATCTGTTGTCTTTATCAAGGTTTTCTCTTGAGTGTCAGTAGTTTCTCTTGCACTCGGTGCACCGTGTTCAGGATACATCTGTGTCCACTGCAACGTTTACCGTGGCATGAAACGTTCGTGTTTGTATGTTTTGCAGCTGGATGCTCAGCGTTTAAGGAAAGAAGAGGCCTTGATGGTTGCGGATGCTTTTCGCATCGCCTTTGAACAACAGCTGAGGAAGCGAAGTGAGGAGTTCCTGCTCGTAGCCGAGGCCAATATTAAGAAATCAAATCACTCTAAAGCTGAAGGCAAGTCTGCTGTCAACATAACGTCCGACACTAACTGGATCGTTTGCTTTTGGACTGGTTCTGGTTCTTCTGTAGCACCTTTCTGCTCTTCTGAGCAGTTTACACAACTTGTACATTCACCCATTCACACATCAACTAACATTCACACACATTCATACTCCGATGGATGCATCGGAGAGCACTTTGGGGTTAGTATCTTGCCCAAGGATATTTGGCATGCAGACGAGGGGAAGCCAGGGATCGAACCACCAACCGTCCGATCAGTAGATGCCTGAGACGCCTGAGCTACAGCCGCCCCAAGAAATTCATCTCATATTTTTTAAAGATTTAATTTTGGGGGGTTTTGCCCAAAAGTGTAATTTTGGGTAGAGTAGAGTAGACAGGGAGGTGGGGCCCACACGAGGCCCTTAATTATTAAATAAATGGGCGGTCGTGGCTCAAGAGTTGGGAGTTCGCCTTGTAATCGGAAGGTTTCCGGTTCGAGCCCCGGCTCCGACAGTCTTGGTCGTTGTGTCCTTGGGCAAGACACTTCACCTACCGCCTACTGGTGGTGGTCAGAGGGCCCGGTGGCGCCAGTGTTCGGCAGCCTCGCCTCTGTCAGTGCACCCCAGGGTGGCTGTGGCTACATGTAGCTGCCATCACCAGTGTGTGGATGACTGGATGTGTAAAGCACTTTGGGGTCCATAGGGACTAGAAAAGTGCTATACAAATACAGGCCATTTACCATTTAAATTGTTAAAATGCTAATGAGGCTTGTTTCTTCAGATTTATATGATCCAGTCCAAGAAACAACAGGATAAGCTGCTTGGTGTTGGTAAAGCAGCTGTGTCAGTTTAAAAATGGTCTTTTTCAAATTACAGTAGAGTCGATGGAATCAAACTTTCTATTTCATAATAGAAGATGATCATTTCTGAGAACACACCGTAGTCGTGTTTACATGTGAATTCCAGACAGTGTTGTGGGAAGTATGTTGAGCATTGTTTGAATTTGCCCTTTATTAGGTTTTCACACAGCAGGTCAGAGAAACAACTCTCCGCTGACCCACACAGAATCAGCTACAATAACTAAAGATACACAGACTTTATTAAATCTGACAATTCCCTATTATAGCAGCAAAGGTGAAAAAATAAAAATAGTGCACAAACACTTAACAAGGTACCAAAGAAGTACAAAGACAAACACTTAACCCCCTAAAAAGCTCAGAAGCTGCCACTGATGCGCCGCTCGTGGCAAAGCAAAAACTAACTTGTGTATTGAAGCAAATTTGACCTCCGTTCAAAATAAATGTGGATTTTTCCGTGGAATAACTGTGGACAAATCAGACACAGTCTCACTGATGGAAGCAGTTTGTTTTAAGTGACAGTAATTCTGCAGAGGACGGTGGACATTACGCTCACTTGTCTTCATTTGTCTGTTCGGACGTCAAAGCTAACGGACGCTGGCACGGGAACGTTTGCACTGCGACGGTGAAAACGATGTAAACAAACATGTTTCAAATGCTTCTCTTCTGTTTTGTCTACAGGTGCCAACAAGAGTCCTTTAATAAGTGTGAGTAAGAGGCTGAAGGCACTGCTCCCCTCTGGTCTGGAGATGAAAGTGCCTGATGAACATTTAGAGACTCTCTACAAGCTGCTGGACTTGGTTAGTATCTCGTCAGATCTTCAGATCGTGAGAAAGAGATCGAGGCCCTTTGGCTTCATCTGGACATCGCCTCTGTAGTCACCGCTGCTCACGTCTGCAAAAATATTTCTCTGTGACGGTTTCATCAAGAAATGTTAATTTATAGAAAAAATAAATACAAATGCTCATCTGTAACCTGACAACAAAAGAAGTCCCCTAGTGACCAACCAAAGTGATGTGCAACAAGCTAGTTGGTGTCTCTGTGGGCGGGCCTTTGTAACAAATGTTTTTTGACTTTTTCTGGTGTAGCTGAACGACAAGGAGGAGGCCCTGGCCCACCAGAGGAAGGTGAGCATCATGCTAGCCCACAGCGCTGAGGAGCTGCAGAGACAGTTGCATCTGGGTTCCAGTTGCCAGCTGCAGGACCCACCAGAACCCAGGGTTCAACAGAGGCAACCCCAAGGTCCACTGGAGAACCAGAGCCAGTCTCAGAGAACATCTGAGACACCAGAACCTGAGGAAGTGTCATCAGAGTGCAAACTCCACAGTCCACCACAGCTCTCTGAGTCCAGGACAGAATCAGAGGGTGTGTGATCAAAGACTAGCAGTGAGGTACTGGCTAATTACAGGAGCAGTTATCGTCCTGATCTCCCCACATGAGGAAATACACTGAAGCTTCTGTCTGAGCACTCAGGCTGTCCTCTGAGTCCCAAACTGTGGCAGGTGACCTGTGACCTGTCCAGAATCCACCCCAGTCCTATCATGGCTGGAGTTGCATTATATGTTGCATTGCATGTTCATCCAATATTATTTTATCTTAGTCTGTAAAATCAATTGCTTACACAACACATAACACAACATCAGCTCTTTGCAAGCGTTTGAAACCGAGGCCAGCGACGGCCCGGAGTGACGTTAACGTCTCTAAGCAAAGCTCTGCCATCCCAGCCAGGCAGGCCGTCTGATTATCAACCTGACTGTTGCAGTCAGCCTCACAGAGCTGAGACAGACTAAAGTACTGGGTCACCTCGTTGCCTTTGAATTCAGGTGTTTAATTCCAGATCTTAGCCACGCCCTCTGCCTTTATATTTCATCCCAGAGTCTTTCTCACTGAATTTGAGGATGATACTGTAAGGTTTGATGATCAAACATTTCTTCCTCCTCTAATCAGCTGTGTGTAATTGCAGAGTGAAAGTGGAACCCCACAGTCATGAAATGACAGCAAGCAGGAAGTTACAGAGCGAGTGCCTCGATGCCCACAGCGTTGCTGTGTCAGTGACTCGTGAGCTCTCCTGGCCTGCGTATAAACAACATGCCAGGAGTGGCACACAGCTGCTGTAGGTGTGACACGTAAGTTCTGGGGCGATCGTGGCTCAAGAGTTGGCAGTTCGTCTTGTAACCGGAAGGTTGCCGGTTTGATCCCCGGCTCGGACAGTCTCGTCGTTGGTGAATGTGAGAGTGAATGAATAGTGGATTTGTACAGCACTTTGAGGGCCCCCGAAAAGCGCTGTATAAATGCAATCTATTATTATTATTATTATTATTATTGTACTGTTGTCCATACACGTTGCATCTGTGCAGATTCTGCATGCTGTGGCTTCTCCTCTGCTGACAGACAAAGGTTATTTTGTTATTTTGACACTCACCAACTACTGAAGCATTGTTGTACTGACCCTGTATCAACAAGCTTGAGTGTTGGCTTGGCTTCCACATCCCGATGCAGTCGAGCGTCCCTGAACTACAGATCAGGGATCTATGCCGCGACAGGACAGGCAGCTACAGAGAGGCACCAACGCAATATGAGGCAGGTGGTTCAAACCTGACCAGAGTAGCTTAAAGCACTGAGAACAAACAAGTAAAATGAACACACATGAAAACTCGATTATGATTGGCAGATGAGATCTGGCTGATTGTTATTCCTACAATAGAAAACACATGTTTGGGTTGCTGGATCAGCTGTTCAGGTGAAGGACAGGTTTTATGTTTTTAATCTGGAAGATTACGTCTGTCGTTTAACCTGAAACTCTGTCATTCCTACAAATCCTGCAAACTGCAGCTCCGGAAGTAACCAGCAGAGGGCAGTGTTTGTGTGTGAGTGCATTCATGGCTGTGGACCTGCAGCTTCCAGCTTTCACTGAGCTAACACTGTTATTGACATTTCTGTTCATCTTTACAAAATGTCACAACTGTAACCCTGAGATATCGACATTATAGTTTGATTTAATGCAAAGAGACGATCGTTGATGCTGGATCTCTAACCTAAAAACTGTCAAAATGTTTTTATTATAGTTTCCAAAAAAGTGAACCATGTGATACTCAACCACAGATGTTTGTTCCTGACAGCATGAACATGTTGTTTATCACGGTGCCACATACTCTGAGGTACCCGTCACTACACCAGAATAACAGCTGACTCGTTGTTTTTTTACATTTACACTCTCTTCTCCAAAGGAAAGACGAGTCACAGCCCTGGATTTCTCATCATTTCTCAAACTGCTTCACTGATTCCTCAGTTTTGCTGATATCGACTTGCACATAGTTCAGTATCCACCAGTACAAACTGACTGTGGATTTTAACCATTTAAACATGTGACTGTTTTTACATTTGTATGAAGTATACACGTCTTCACAAAGAGCGCGGTGGAGTGATTGTCAGAGAAAATGTCTCAGCTTTGAAATGAATCACTGTTAACCCTTTAAAGCCGGTCAGAGCGGGCACGCTCCATTTTGCGTAACTATTTTTAAATCCCGGTAGCTCTGCAACCACGTGAACTAGCGCAATAATTTTTTTTCATATGAAACGGAGGAGTTGTACTTACATCTTATGCCATCAGCTTGTCCTCGGTCACAGTTTCCTTCCACATATAGCTTTGCAAAAACTGCATAAAAAGCACTTGCAGCAACAAAAACACAATATTCCAGAAACACGCTTTGCCGATCCGATCAGCTGTTCATAACACTTCCTATGTCCATCAGCGCGAACTATCGCATGTCCTCCATGACCTGCCCGAAACCGGAAGTGACGTCATTTTTGCGGAAATGTAGTTTTTTTACCATCAGGACCTCATGAGCCTATACTGGTGTTTTTAAAAGTTATGTTTGACTTTATGACTTTCTGTGTGGTTTCTGGGATGATTAGGACTCATATTGCACTGCTGGAAATAGTTTATTTTGATGCATATGCTGCTTTTTTGCAAATTTGCATTATAATATTTATTTTAGTTTTTCCTGCAGTGTATAAAAATTGGTGTATTTCAAAAATAAAACTATGAAGACACTCAAAATAAATTTCCTGTGGTGGGAAACTATTTTGTGCAACTTTTTTGTATTTACAGTTTTGAGGGATAAGCCTCTTAAATTTCTCTAACTAGAAATATATGTTAAAAAAACAAAAACGATTTTCAATTTTTTTGTAGTTTATTGCACTTTTTTGCAATTTATGTAATTACTATGCACTTAATGCAGACATATTATTAAAATTTGGGCTATAATGGTTGTATTGATGTATAGCAACTTGAAATGCTCCCAAAAATGGCTCCACAGCATGTAAACATATAATATAAGCTCTGGCGGACTTGGTTCTATGGTAGGTCTTAAAGGGTTAAAGTAAAACTTTGAAGGATTAGAGAACGAGCAGTGAAACCTGTAATCTCCAAATCTGTATGAAACTGATTTGAGCAGAGAAAGAATCACAGAAGTACATAAAAAGACCTTTCATGGGTCAACTTTGATATGAACCTCGTGCAAAAGATGTTATATGTATAAATATATGTATGTGTGTATATGTGTGTGTATCTCTCTGAGACACTCACAGCACATCTTGTTTGTGTACAAAGTAAATCAATAAAATAAATGTTTTTCTCGACTCTTTGCTCGACGTTCCAGCTGCTGCTTCAGCAAATGAAGCCAATAAGACGAATGTCAGTCATCACAGTTCACCAGTGACAACAGTGACTGGATTCTTTAATCAGCCTGTGACTACTTCCTGAAGTGATAGCTAGCATCTGAACTCTGCACTGTGTCATTTCCACCTCCTGTGTCTGCCCCATTAGCTTCAGATAATGGCCGAGCTTTCCACGCAGGCTGGCCCACAGCCTTGGAGCGCTAAGCATCACTGATTGCAGGCATTCTGGGAATTGGACTGACAGCAACCAAATAAATGGAATGAGAACTGAATTGCAATGGGAGGTAATGCTATGGAACAAACACGCTGGAAAATGACAACTTCTAAGTGAAGGAAAATCGGCATGTTGCAACATTTAGTCATTATTATTTCTATTTATTCATTTATTTGTAACTCTGAAAACATCCGAGACAAAACAAAAACACCCTGTTTAAAAAACAACTGTGAAAACGATCGTGTCGCTTCATTTTATCCTCCGTTGAACCGTCTGCTACACACTGAGAACATGTTTCCCTTTGAAATGAACCAAGTTCATGTTTTAGAATTCTTTCATTGGTCCTTCAGGTAAAAATCTCGTTTCTAACAGACCTGACATCATGGCAGCAAAACACAAACACACTTGCACCACATAACTACAAACACGTGAATGTACACAATAACAGATCATTAGCATTAGAAACATCCACACTGACTAACAGAGCTCTTCCTCGTTCCTTTAAGGTGGACTTGAACTCCCCACAGTAACATCAGCGCATCTAAAAGCCTCATTCTGTTCAGATTTTTGGGACAGTCAGTTGTATGATATGATTTTACACATATAAACACACGAACACGTTACTTTTACATTTTAAAGTAAGCATTAGTTCATCATATTATCAAGTATCATTGCAGTAACAGTTACTGGCGTGGGGTCCTGCTGCCCTGGGCCCATATTTGTGATGTGGCTGAAACTATGTTTTCTCCACATGTGCACATCTTTAATAAACTCATGGATCGAAGGTCATGGCTGCATTTATGTTGCTGATGTTTCTGAATCTAACATCCCAGATGCCACATTCTGGATTCCTGTATTAAAATGACTTTTGTCGTGTATTTGTGAGACTTTCCCGTGATGGCTGTGGGTCGCAGAGCCAGCCTCCTGCCCTCCTCTGCACGGGAACAAAAGCAGAGATGCAGTCAGGAGCTTTATGGGCCGCCTGCATCCCCAGGGCACTGTATGTGGGGCACCCCGAGCCTGCAGGACTTTCATGTTTTGCACTTTGTAAAATATTGACACTCCCTGGGCTTTCAAAACTGCACCATTGATTGGCGCTTAAGCCTCACAGCTGGACTCTGACCAAAGCTGCTTCGTATTATTGGCGTGATTAATTAAAAAGAAAATGGTTTTAGCATGGCTGGATACACAGACGGGCTGCAGCCGCGACATGGTGGGACATGGCGTTACATACAGGCGCGTTTGCTCGCATGCACACGCATGAGCGGCGTACTGCGATGGCTGAAGGCTGAGGGGAGGTGTATGAAACACATTAACCCACAATGCACTGCTGAGTTTTGACAGATCCCTGCTTCAGGGCTGCTGAATTCATGAGCCATTACTCCTTCTCCTAGTTGGTGCATTATGTTCCATGTCATCTGCTATTAGCGGTGCAGTGACTGACATCCATTGAGAAAGCCGGTGCTTTCTGACACTGGCCAGCTGATGGGGCCAGCGTGGTGTTCTTGGGCTACGCTGAAGCCACATTGTTGTTTTGTTTCCAGGCCTTCCTCTTTTTTTTGTTCATCCAGTTGCATTCATGCCTGCAGTAATCAGGACAATATTGCATCCTGCACAACGTCAAAGCAGCTATTGTAGTGCACAGCGAGCTGCAGCTGGCCTGCTTTACTCTTTTAGGGTACAGTGAACTGGGGTTACCACCACGTTAGACTGTTCATGTCACGCAAGCTGTGATGTGGAGTTCTCCTGAAGCCTTTTAATTATTAGAAATTCAGCAAATATAAGGAATAAGTCTGTATTTACCATCTGTTTGGTCTTTTTCTGTGTATATAAGCAAACTGCATATGCTTTAGTATCTTTGATTAACAACTGTGATGTGTATGAAACTGGGCCTGCACTCAGAAGCCATGATCTCAGGAAGTAATGCTGACTTCCTGTTTCAATCTGACTGTATTGTAATTGTGACCATCACAGATATCTGAAGTATATTTGAGTAACCCCCCCACCCCCACCACCCATTAGCCCACAGTCTAAATAGGCCTAAAAGGTTATGATGGAATTCGTCCCGGCCTGTTGTTGTTTACGCACTTCTTAGCGAAGGTCAGTGTATTGACCAATCTGGATATGGGGCAAGCATGACAAAACGCTGACATATAATCTGTGTGGCCTTGATGTTCCATTAAATGATCGATTCAGCTGGTTTGGGGCTGGGCTGGGGGGGCTGGGGGGGTAACCAGGGACTATGAAAGGTCAGTAACTGTTAGTTCATTGCTGGAGTGATTAATAAATCAATAGGAACAGCAGAGAGGTCCAGTAAATAAAACAGTTCCACCGAGTCCTGACCTCTCTGCAAACAGATGAATGAGGGTGTGTGGACAGGACTACCAAAAGACCCCCCCTCTGAACCCCCATACATACTGCTGATTGCTGCTGCTGCTATAGAAACAGATGAATATTATACTAATATTCATTATTTTAATATTATAGTCATATTATACTAAAGATCTGTTACATCAGACTGATGCATGTTCTGGTTACATTATTTGTTTTTCTTTTTTTGGTGCAATAATCTCCACTTTTACAGGATTTGTTTCTGGTGTATTTTGTTGATGTTGTCCTTAGAAAAGTACATAAAATCCCTCCTGACAGACAAATAAGCTAACCCGAGGTTATTTATTATTTATTATTATCCAGACATTGTCTGAATTAAGCAACACAGACTACAGCAAGGGGGGGGGGGGGGGGCAGGACAAAAGGTCAGGGGGGAGATGTCGTAACCCCCACACAAGATTGGTACCACACTGGGTACCCAGTTAATGTCTGCTAGGAGATGTGAACGCAGTATTATGGCCAACATCTACTGCGACCATCACTGAACCAACCAGCTGACCTACAGCACGGCAGCAGAGACCCGGGACATGCTCGGCTACAGGATGAGCAGGAGCCTCCATGGAGAAGGAGGCTAGAGGCCAAGATGAGGGCAGCAGGAGGGAAGTAAGCCAAGTATCAGAGCTGCAGAAAGACGTGTCCAAGGAGTACAGCAAGCTGACCATACCTGAGGCCAAAGACCCACAGCCTCAGCTGCTGGAAGAGGCAGAGACAGAACAAACCAGCTGTTCTCCACAGAACCAGCCAAGCTGTAACCTCAGTGACAGGAGAACAACATGAGAACATGTCCTGACCTGTAGTGTATGTGCTGATGGTGTGTGTGCATGCACTCTGTACATACAGCAGACATGTTTGAGCTTCTCTGTCACGGATTCACGTAACTTAGTGTTAAACTGTTGTTATGAACAACATAAAACAAACAACATCAGTAAAACATGTGAACAGTCATGATGTGTTGTTATGAACATCCTGATGAGATTATTTAATTGAGCTAAACTCGAAAATCTCTCCCACACACACGCACACGCGCGCGTACACGCGCACGCACACGCGCACACAAACGCTCTGTTGGTTATTCTTTTAATGGACTTTCAGGTTGTTTGTGATTGGTCAGTAGCTTCCTTGGCACATCCTGCTGTTGATGTTTTCAGGCAAGAAAACTAATAAACAGTAATTAGAGAAGCCGAGTGCGCGCGCACGCGGGGAGGCTGCAGTTTATGTTCCTGCTGTTTGTTCATCAGCAAATTGCTCACCTTTGCAGGCAACGCTGCACTAACACATGTAAGCGACAGGGGGCAGTAGCGGCCCGTGCCTGGGCTGTAGCCCTGCGTGTGAGAGAAAAGAAATGGTTGCCACATGTTTCTCGTCTAATGCACTGGAGGATGTTTGAGTGGATTTCAAACATTTCCCTCGGAGGCATCTCTCTTGAATTTTCTCCATGTAGGAAGAAGACGAAATGCAGCAGCTTCTGTGGTAATGACTGGAACACACACACACACAGACACACACACACACACACACACACACAGCTATACACAACAATGAGTTTTTCTAATATTTTTAAATTCTGGGTTTTTTGTAGGAATATGTTTCCTTTTATTTTCTCAGCAATGCTGTTTTTCATGCAGCAGCGTCACAAAGAATAACAGCTTCATACTTACAGAGTGTAATTAAATCTGCATTTCTGACACACGACAAACAAGCTGCAGACAATATTATTTAAATGTCCTTTGACTCTGAAACACAGGCTGATCTATTGTTCACAGATGAACTGTATGTGTCTGCTTTAAAGACGTTAAACTGGGACGAACACGTACGAGTCTGTAAATGAAGCTGAAGACTAATTAACTTGTTGTTTTTTAAACATTAAGAAGCTGGTTGGTTGGACAGCTTCCAGAAACCTTCAGTCCTGAGCAGCAGAGTCGCTTCTTCTACTACAGCACTTTACTAAAAGCAGCTGAAACACAGGTAAACAGAAAGGTCAGCTGTGATTTACTGGATCTGACTCTGAAAGCACACATCAAGGTTTCACTATTATCACTTGTAAACACGACTAGCAAACAGTGCTGCAGGCTGAAAGAAACCTCTGTCACTGATTCAATGGTGATAATTGACGCGTAGCAACGTTTGGGTCCTTGAAGAATAATTTTGATAATAAATAATAAGTGAAATATGCACACAGAGAATGTGTGTACCGTTCAATGTTGGAATAAATACCAGAAGCAGAAAGCAAAGTAAATAATGTCAGTTGGTTTCTGTGTCTAACCGCTGTGCTCGAATATTTGTACACCGGACATCGATTTTAATATAATGTAAAAGTGATTATTTGACACAAATGCAGTTGAACTGGGAATATTTCTGGTCTGTATACGATTCGTATATTTAATATTCAAATGGATTTAACTACATTCAAACTGATCACATACTGAAGCGTACCTGTTCAAATTAAAATGTAAATAAAATAAAGGAGCGACTGATGTTCACCAGTGTCTGAATCTCCAGATTAAGATTAAACTGACAAGTTAGTTGAGCCGCTCTAAAATCCTGTCTCCATGTGACATGAATGAATTTTCCAGCTGAGTGAACGTCATTATTGATCCCACACGGAGACACTTCTCGAACTGAGCCCACGCAGAAGTTGGCTTTTGGTTAAATGTTGGACAGTCGAGTTAAAGACGAGGACGTTTCTGTCGGACTGTCCTGCAGAAATCAGCTGCTTTTGCATTTATTATTTGATTCAAATCCTCTTTGTTAGCTGTTCTTGCCTCAGTAACAGTGAGCTGTGAGCTGTGCCACCTCACCGATGTTTGACTCATGTGTCCAAAGTGACACTCACAGATGTCACGACGCTCCCAGAAGGATTTATTCTAGCAGTGGGCCTTTGAGTGCCGCTACCCACAGCCGTCCTCCGCTCCAACATCGGTCTTTAATAATCCTGCTGCTGTGGTTATTACTGCGATGCTCATGAATGAAGCCTGATGCAAAACATTCTTTCGTACGGTCTGTTGGTCATGTGTTTGGCACTGCGTATGCTAATAACATCTATATGAGGTTATGAATCCGAATTTCAGGAGCGGGACCACGCCTCCAAACACGCTGCTCCCGGTTGTCATCTATATAGGTTCCCTCAGTTCTGCAAACTGTTCATTCTCGTTTACGTGCCCTCCCTCCAACTTCTTCACTCCTATTTATAACACGTGGATCTGCCAGGCCCGGGAGCCGTCGCCAGGCCCCTTCGAGGCCTTCCCCAAACCGCAGCTCAATTCATGTCCAAGCATCACCTTTACCTACTAAAACGCTGCCAAACCTAAAATGAGGACGTGGGTCCAGCGAGTGAACTGTGGACTGTGGACGACAACAAGCCCAAGGCAGTTACAGAAGTCACCATCACATGGTAAATGGCCTACATCCAGTCATTCACACACTGGTGATGGCAGCTACATTGTAGCCACTGCCACCCTGGGGCGCACTGACAGAGGCGAGGCTGCCGGACACTGGCGCCACCGGGCCCTCTGACCACCACCAGTAGGCAACGGGTGAAGTGTCTTGCCCAAGGACACAACGACCGAGACTGTCGGAGCCGGGGCTCGAACCAGCAACCTTCCGATTACAAGACGAACTCCCAACTCTTGAGCCACGATCGATCACATGTGAACATAAAGTCCCAGCTGCTGTTCTGCATACGCCTCAAGCACCCAGGCCATCACTAAGACTGGATACAGGTATAATTCAGGAGTGGAGTTCCCATCAGCCACCTCCTCTACATGGATGACATGAAGCTGTATACATGCAGTGAGAGAGACACTGACCCACCGCGTCACTAGGAGCTACAGCGAGGACGCTGTGATCACTTTAAGCATATTTGCACTGCACAAGACACTAAATAATGTGGATTGCACAACACTGGACATTATATTCCTCATTTCCACTTAATACTGTACAGCTGCTGTTATTGTGTATATATATATTTATATTTCTTCATACATTCTTATATGTTATATATTTATATATATATTTGTTGTACAGTTATTTTATTTTCAACTTTAATTTATATATTTTATCTTACTCTTTCCCAGTTAAATTTACCCTTCATTCTAATTTGTGTTGTACAGTTATCTCATTTTTAACTTTTTATATTTTATTTTATTTTATTCCTTCCTAGTTAAATTTACCCCTTGTTAATTTTTATATTATTATATATATTATATATATATTAATATTTATTTCCTATCTTATTCATAGCCTTTTCTTTTGTCTTTAGGTCACGAGCAGTTGTGTAAGTATTTCACTGCATATCGTACTGTGTGTGACTGTGTATGTGACAAATACAATTTGAATTTGATTTTGGATTTGACGTCATTCAGACAACGGGAAGGGTGAGGAATTAGTGCGCGTTAGTGCCACAGGCCTGGATAAAACACGAGGCAATCACAACTAAGGGAGGCTGCAGCTGAGCCAGTAATGACTCAGCTTACAGACGTGATAAGGAACAGGAAGAGGAACTACACGGACCCTTTCCATGGGACGTACCATCGACAAAAACAGTTGGTGGCTGACATCAAGAAGAATTACCAGTAGCTAGAAAAGGTTGGTGTAAAGGACAGCACACAACAAGCCCTAAGCACCAAACAGGCTGCAGGCCGTGCCGAGGGTCCCGAAGACTCTCCAACACATGTAAGCTGGGAATATGTACACTGAGAGGCAGCCTCCTGTGGCTGGGCTGGGGGCTGCCTTAATCCCACGCAATAGAAAAGCATAGCAGCATCAGAAATGAGAAAATAGGTTCAAAGTATCAGGTGTGAAGGAACAACTGAACAGCTGGATGATGTGAAAAGGTCTGAAATAAAGTATTTACCTGTTGTGACTGGAGGACACACACAGGGTGGGGTGGCTGTAGCTCAGGCGGTAGAGCTGGCCATCTACTGATCGGAAGGTTGGTGGTTCGATTCCTGGCTTCCCCTAGTCTGCATGCCAAATGTCCTTGGGCAAGATATTAACCCCAATGCTCTCCAATGCGTCCATCGGAGTATGACTGTGTGTGAATGCTACTTAGAAAGCACTTAGATCAATGTGCTTGTGCGAATGCACAAGTTGTGTAAAGTGCTTTGAGTGCTCAGAAGAGTAGAAAAGCGCTTTATAAGAACCAGTCCATTTACCATTTATATGTCTGTATCTATCTATCATCAGTGTGATTGAAAATACAATTAAAATGAAGGTGAAGCACACAGCAGCAGCTAAAGTGTGATTCGTTTGGCAGAAAGCTTATGAAAGACTGACACTGTTACAGTATTAAAGCCAGTGTGTGTCTTTGTTGGGACACTGTGAGGTCTTTCTGCTGTCAGACGAGTCCAGCATTCAGTGTGCTGTTTTCAGTATGTAATAACAGAAATGTAACAAACATCATAGATACATAGTTGCATATAATCAGTAGAAAATTCCATGAGCTGCCAGAAGCACAGACACTGTAAACAGAATAAACAACGATGCTGGACAGTTGTTCACGTGGGGTTTGCAGTTTTTAGACGTCCCGGTCTTTCTGCCAGCGCGGTGATATTTGGTCTGTCATGATGCTTCAGGCAAAACAAACAGCAAAAAAGCTTCTTTATTTTTAAAGGTGTTGGTGTTTTATCCAGTCTGAAAACCTGAGCAGCAGCCTGGTGCTGTAGCTCTGATTACAGGCAGAATCTATTAAGAGTTTTCTGTACCGAGCCTGTCTGTCAGGGCTTTCATGCAGCTAACAAGGAGTGATTAATCACAGGAGAAATCTGCCTGTCACAACTGAGGCAGCAGTGGGACACGCTGCTCTCGGTTGCTGGTCTTTGTCCAGGACTAATCTCTGTACAAAATCGACTCCCAGCGCTCTCTTGCCCACAGGCGACTTCTCTGTTCTGCCTCTATCTCATAAATCCACCATCTGGTCACACTGACAGGTTGTTATTAATCTGAGGAACATCTCTGATTTCTCTGTGGATGACATCGAGGCTTACACTGGGTAAAACAGCCATCACACTCAGTCCCTGTCATGCATTTTGTCACGCGTGTGGAAAACAATTTTGGTTACACAAAAAAGAGAGTGGTAATAACATCAAAGGGTCGAACGTCCCCCACGTCCTTCGCTTCATTAGCAGAACGTTGTGTTTTCTTTAAAGTTACAAGCATAGCGATGGCTGACGATGGCACAACAAAACATGCCATCATCAGGTTTGCTGTGTCTCCCAGTCTCGTGAGGAGCTCCCAGTTACTGGAGGAGAGCTGGACGGCTCTAGAAGGTCCATAACCCATTAGCAGGGATGGTGCTTTGTGCAAGGAGAGGCTGCAGCTACAAAATGACCTTCAGCAGCCGCTGTTGTCACACAATGACCTAACAGACCCTGTGCCCAACACCTGTCACCACAGAGCCTGATTGGTGTCCATCACTGGGTGGTTTCTACAGAGGAGAGCAAGCTCAGTCTGAGCACATGTGACAGATGTAAGGTGATGATCTGCATATTTATGGAGCGATGCACAGACGTGTACAGGCTGGGCAATAACAGCCTGACTGTCAGTCTGTATGCTGGTGCAGAGGGTCATGGCCCCCCCTGATCTCATGTGCAGGTAGATCCTGCAGGGTGAAGGAACTGATACCATCACCTGTCCTAAATCCAGCAGATCACCTGAGGGACTAAAGCCACACATTATCTTTACTAGAACTTCAGAGATGATCCACAGCTAAAATAATTGTAAACGTTTCATCCATCACTGCCAATCAAAATCAGCTGAGAGGAAATGAGATCAGATCCCTGCACATGTGTGCAGGTGGAGCTCCCTTTGCTAAGATATCACCTGACTGTGGTGTGATCCTCCAAGAAGAAACACATGACGTCTGAACAAAAACATTTTAATGCACAGTTTTATATACAAACAACAAGCAGCTCCCTCCCACTCCACTCATGACACGTCTCATATACTGTCAGCAACTCCACATCAATAAATAAAAACAGTCTAATATTTGCCATTTTATTGATGATGATAAACAATCATATCTGTCACACGTTCACAGATTCTGGGATGTTACTGGATGGAGACGGTCTGGAAAGTGTGACTACAGTTAGCTCAGTGTTTGCTTTCATAGTCACATGTCGGCTTTCACGTAGTGTCAAAGATGTCCTGGGACCAAATGGTAACAGAGGCTTTGATCCAGTTGTGTAAAAGACACTTTCCTCTAAATGTTTTCTGAAATATTCCTCAGAACCTGGAATTATATTCACACTCTGAGAAGCAGTGAAAGATCAGAGGAGAGAGGACGATGCATCACAGAACAACAGTGGGAACAATCTCATACTCTCCTCAGTCTGTTGCATGGTTCAAGGTTATAGCTCCCCTCCCTGAGTTATCCTCTATATGTTTAAAACAATAACAATAATAATATTTATAACAAGGTGCAATAATAATTAATGTGCAATAATAATATACAAATACACTTATTCTTCTTTTTTATTACTAAGTTATTACACTGTGTTGTGTTGTTTGTGTTGCGTTGTGATGTGTCATATCGTGTCGTGTTGTGTTACATGTAGTGCCGACGTAGGACAGTTTTCCAATTTCATTGTACTATGTATGACTGTGCAATGACAATAAAGAGTTATCTTATCTTATCTTATCTTATATATCCTGTGCCTACATCCTTTCCCACTTATGAGCAACATTGGCAGCTCTTATGCATCAGAGGAACAACTTTACTGCTTTTCACCCTCAGCTGGTCGCAGCAGATGGCCCCGCCCCTCCCTGAGCCTGCTTCTGCTGCAGGTTTCTTCCTGTTAAAAGGGAGTTTTTCCTTCCCACTGTTGCCGAGGGTTTGTTCATAATGTCTAATGTTGGTGTTTCTCTCTCTTATTGCAGAGTCTTTTCCTTACAGTATGAAGCACCTTGAGGTTGTTGTGATTTGTTGCTGTGTAAATAACATTAAATTGAACGGAACGTTTCCTGAATCGTCTTCTTTGGCGAGTATAGAGGAAGCAGAGGGCACACGATATGAGGGAGGATATTCATTTTAATAAGACTACTTCCATCCATGTGAGAAAGTCACGCCATTGTTCAAGGTCGTTTTTAACTGACACATAAACTGGAAGGAAATTAGTCTTCCACAGGAGAACCGGCGCTACAGCTGTATTTCTAGTGGCATGGACTCAGGCTGGAGAAAATCTTAGCTGCCGGGTTTGCTTTGGTTCTGAGCTGTGGTTCAAATGTGTCATCAGTCCCAGACTGATGATCGCCCCTCACCAAGCTTGTGTTTTTCCTTCCCACCGTCTCTACAAACGCAACAAATACAGCCAAGCGTAAAAACAGCACAGTGCCAGGGATCTAATCAGCTTTCATAAGCCCATCTGGACTTTTCTAGCCTTCACACAATGGAGCTGTATGTGAAAACACAAATATGTGACTTAGCTGAAATAAATGCCCTTTAACCTCGGCACCCTAATCAAAAGATCTGTGTGTCAGCCAGCGCAGAGCCCACGTGAGAACACAGCACCTCATTGTTCAGAGAAGTCGCAGAGCAAGTGAGAGCGCTGCCTCCTGCACACGGCAGCATCCCCGCTGAAGCGGGATCATTACAGCGGCGAGGCCGATGCAGACGGTGTCATGTTGGGATGAGGGGAAAAGGAACTGCAGACAAAGTCCCACCATTCAGAAGATGGCTTTAGAAACATTGATCTTGTTTATGACAAGATAGACTGTTTTTGTATAAAATTAACTACGTTGTGATTTATATCTGTGCCATAATAAATATCAGTTATATCAGTGATTGCACTGCTCATGGGTCTTGTGACCAGGGGTTGCTGGCTGTCCTGCATACAAGGTTAAAAACAAAAGGTGACAGAGCGTTTGTATCAGCGGCTCCCAGACTCTGGAACTCGCTCCCTTTGAGTTTGAGATCTGTGGACTCAGTCACGTCTTTTAAAAAGCAGTTAAAAACCTATTTGTTTAAACTCGCTTTTGGTTGATTTTGTTTTGTTTTAGATTTTAATGTCTGTTTTCTGCCTCTGTAAAGCACTTTGTGAATTTATCTTGACAGGTGCTATATAAATAAAATTT
>NC_142115.1:600000-672500 GCF_056152115.1 Neolamprologus brichardi | reverse complement strand
CAAAAAGGACAGCAGACAAAGTAAAACTATCACTGCAGAGTGGACGTGGCATCTGCTGGGAAGATTGATGCTCGCAGGGAGTGAAAGGAGATTATGTGAAAGCCTAAATGAGGCTTTTACATTTTTTTTTAAATCCGACAGGCACAATCTAATCTTATCTGCCTCAATCCAATTTTTAATGCTGACTACACATAGGATTAAAGTAGTGCAGTGTGCTTTGTAGGCCATTTGACAGTGAAGCAGCATCTGCTGCTGCTGTGCAGGATCAGGAGCAAAGGAAAGGCTAACCTGACTCTGAGCAGGTCTGCATGTGTCTGTGTTATCGTGTTGATGTCACTGCATCATGACAGCATCAATCAGTCTAGTGATTCACACTGGGTGGGCGGGGCAGTAGTCCTTAGATGTAGTATGGATGTATGGATTCATGACATCAAAGCAAGTCTGCATACACACGTTTATTAAAGCTATAACCTGATATTTAATGCCTCACTTTGAAAACATGCATAAACTCCCCTGACGTCACCGTGACACCTTCACACAGGTAACATTAAATATCTCAGGACTCACCTTTTCCCAAGAGTGGTTTACTCTCAATTTTACTCCATTACTCAGAGCGCCATAAGATGATTAAAATCAGCGGTCCAACCTGCCTTTACAAATAAATTGTTCTTATGAAGTCTTATTTAGAATTATTTATTTATTTTCTATGATCCCATTAAACACGAGGCTGGTTAAAATCTCTGTCAAACGTTTCTTGGAATAAAACTTAAAAAATTAAATGAGAAACTTTGGATTTGAATTTATTATTTTGTAAACCAGCTCAAATACATCAGTCTGACTCCTCCCAGTTTGATACAGAACAAGCGTTATCTAAAGATATGAAGTTCTAATAATAATAATAATAATAATAATAATAATAATAATAATAATAATAATACAGTTTATTTATAGGCACCTTTAAAGACCCTCTACTTTACATTAGTGCATCAAAATAAAATATTTAATCAAAAACTATAAAACTACTCAGGTAACAGTCGACTAAGACCAAGTTACACACAGGTATGCAGTTCTACACCTGCGCCCTGCCCGTGATCAGACCCTGCTGGGATAATAAGTTGGTCAAAGGAGGAGATGGAAGCCACTGACATCAAGAGCAGGAAGCTCCTGACCACTGATGGAGGGTTTCACCCCAACTCCAGCAGCCTGAGGCTGTACGCCAAGCAGGATGGAGGCTGGGGACTGGTGAGTGTCAGCACCACAGTCCAGGATGAGACAACAAACATTAAAATTTAAAAGGAAAGTAAAATCAAGAATAAGAAATGAATAAGAATAAAACAATGACAGACTCATACTGACTTAAAAGCCAACGAGTAAAAATGGGTCTTTAGATGAGTTTTAAAAGTATCCAGTGTTGGAGAGGTCCTGATATGTAAAGGCAGATTATCCCACAGTTTCGGAGCGGTCACAGCAAAAGCCCGATCTCCTCTGTGTTTTAATCTACACCCAGGAACAACTGGAAGCATTTGGTCCGCAGACCTCGAAGATCTTGCTGGAATATACCAACTTAGAAGATCAGAAAGACCCCAGGTGCAGGCTGTGTAAAGATGCCCCTGAGACAACCCAGCACACAACAGCAGGGTGCAAGATGCTAGCAGGCATCTCTACATGGAACGCCATAACCAAGTGGTCAACATAGTGTACAGGAACATCTGTGCCGAGTGTGGCCTGGAAGCCCCGAGGTCAAAATGGGAGACGCCCCCAAGGGTGGTTATAGTAGTGGTGGACAAGAGCAGGCGAAGATAAATACATTCAAATTACATTTTTTACATACACAGTACAACATGTAGTGAGATGCATGTGTCCGAGCTGTACCATTCCAGGGCTTGGTTTTAGCATAGGGCAGGGGTCGGCAACCTACGGCTCTTTTGTCCTTATACTGCGGCTCCGGGTGGTTTGGGAAATTAAATTAAAGTATTTAGCTGAAGTGTATTTTATTTGTGTTTAGTTCTTTTTTTAACTTGTAGTTCTAAATTGGAAGATTATTGTGATTTTGAAATATAAAAATAAAATTATATCTTATTATTTTTTCATCGCTCAAAATAAACGTCACACTCGCGGAAGCCGGTGTACCCGCCGAAACGCCGTGCATTTATCGAGACTTTCGACCCCAGGTAGGCCAGTTATGGATCTTCGGATCCACATTATGTCAGCAGCTCCACCGTGAACTATGTTAAAACAAACACGCTCACGCCTCACAGACGACAGCTTACAGTCCTGTAAAGATGAAAGCCCCGATCTGCAGACGCTGTGCGCAGAGGTTCAGGAGCAGAAGTCTTATTGTAAACATATCACGACAGACCGACGATGTTTTCATGAACACGCTTTTCAGCATCTCTTTATTGACCACTTTTCACACACGGTTGCTGTACACACACAGCCGGCTGTAGCTTTGCAGCTCACAGCCCGACACACACCAACACAACAGCAGAGAGAGCACAGACTTTAAGGTGGCGAGGCGTGATTGCGGGTGCCGCTCAGGTGCGTCCGCCTCCCCTGCAGCGGCGCTGCAGACCACGCCCCGCCACACACATTAACCTGGTAAAATACATATTTAGGCAGAATTTTGCAAATATCTATTTTTTAGCAGCATAGTGCTCTTTTTCCAATTACTTTTTAAAAGTCAGGTCAAGGCTCCAAAAGCCCAAAGGAGATATAAGGGCGGCTCACAACAGTTTTTGTTTGCTGGATCATTTTAGTTCAGCTGGGTGTCTTTCCTTTTGTTATATTTCTTTAAGAGTTCAAAATGTGTTAATTACATAAATAAAATGTAATTTTCTCTGCAGCACTTCATGGAGTTCATAAGCAACACACCTTAGTTGCTCTGTGGATTCTTTTAAAAAGCAGTTAAAAACGTTTCTGTTCAAACAAGCCTTTTGTTGATCTACGTAGTTTATATTCTTTACATTATTTACATTTGATCTTTTACATTGTGTATAATGTCTGTTGATTGTATTGTTTACTTTAATATGTGTGTACAGCGCTTTGTGACTGTCTCTCTGTGAAAAGCGCTTAATAAATAAACTTTACTTACTTTAGTTGTTCACACAAAGCATAAAGGTAAAAAACAATATATGCAGTGTTATCTTCATTTTAGATTTCAAAAAGTATTTGCGGCTCCCAGTGTTTTCTTTTGCGTGGAAACCGGGTCCAAGTGGCTCTTTGGGTGTTAAAGGTTGCAGACCCCTGGCATAGGGGGTCTAACCAGGACCCTTTCTGGCTCCAAAGGTGTGCAGTTTCACCTTTACACTATCCAGACTTTACAGACAGCCTGATCGGTGTAGATACAACAGGTGAAAGCAAGATCAGGACCACAAGAAGCTCAAGAAGTACCATAGATATAAATATAGATATAAATATAGATATATGTGTGTCTTTGTGCGGATGTTTGTGTGTGTAGATTAGCATATACATCAGCACAATGTTTGTTTGAGTCATCATTATTTTTTATTTATTTTAGTCTCACTTGTTTGTTTTATGCATTTCTTCCTTTGTTAAAAATAAAATAAATGAATAAATACATAAAATACACTTAATTTAATTTAAGGCGAACATTAAATGTAAACATATTATACGACTCCATCACTACTACTAATAATACTACTGTTACTAATAAGTCTGATCTGTCACACAGTCACAGTCAGTCAAATTAATGGTAATCTGTATGTAACTAAACTGAGCTAAAGTGTTCTTTCAGTGGTTTATAAAAACAGGTATGATATCAGGAATCCGATTTTCAATCTTTCCCAGAAGTCTTGGAATATGGAGGCAGCTGCTGTGCAGGTCAGATTTCTCTGGAACAGATGGCTGCTGTCCTCACTGCAGAGTTTTGCTGTGTAGGTCACACAATATTAAAACATAAGTTTACTCTGATGCAGAAGGACAAACATCGACCACTCCATAGCTGGGAATAAAAGACTCTAATAAATAGCACCACAGTGGATCATCTTCCTCCGTCCCTCCTATCTTTGTCAGTCACACCAACCTCTTCATGCCCTCCTTCAATACATCCAGGAGTCTTTGCTGTTGTCTCCTCTTTTCCTCCTGCCTGGCAACACCATCTTCAAATCCTTTGTCCAATGCATTCATGGTCCCTCCTCTGCACATGTCCAGATTATCTCAGCGTTGCCTCTCCAACCTTGTCTCCAAACTGCTCTGAGCTCAAAATTAAAAGCTTTAATTCAGTCTCCTGTCTTTTTTGGAGTGACTTTTTTTTCTTTGTACCGGTATGAGTGGAGAGTGGACTTTATCAAAGTAGATGTCTTTCTGAAAGCGCTGTAACTAAGTTTAAGAATATAATCCAGCCACTGTTATCATCGTCAATGCCCTGTACCAACACAGAGCAGAGCAGCTATCTGAACGCTACCCCAACAGAGGTCGATTATCTTGTTAATAATTTCACCTCCTCACTACGTACGACTCTGGATACTGTAGCTCCAGTGAAAACTAAGGTCTCTAATCAGAAGTACCTGACCCCGTGGTATAATTCTCAAACACGTACCCTAAAGCAGATGACTCGTAATCTGGAGAGGAAATGGCGTGTCACAAATTTAGAGGATCATCATTTAGCCTGGAGAAATAGTTTGTTGCTTTATAAGAAAGCCCTCCGCAAAGCCAGAACATCTTACTACTCATCACTGATTGAAGAAAATAAGAACAACCCCAGGTTTCTCTTCAGCACTGTAGCCAGGCTGACAAAAAGTCAGAGCTCTTTTGAGCCAACCATCCCTTTAACGTTAACTAGTGATGACTTCATGAACTTCTTCACAAATAAAATTTTTATCATTAGAGAAAAAATTACCAATAATCATCCCACAGATGTAATATTATCTACAGCTACTCTTAGTACCATTGATGTTAAGTTAGACTCTTTATCTCCAATCGATCTTTCTGAGTTAACTTCAATAATTACTTCCTCCAAACCATCAACGTGTCTTTTAGACCCCATTCCTACAAAACTGCTCAAAGAAGTCCTGCCATTGATTAATTCTTCGATCTTATATATGATCAACCTATCTCTAATGATCGGCTATGTACCACAGGCCTTCAAGGTGGCTGCAGTTAAACCTTTACTCAAAAAGCCATCTCTAGACCCAGCAGTCTTAGCTAATTATAGGCCAATCTCCAACCTTCCTTTCATATCAAAAATCCTTGAAAGAGTAGTTGTCAAACAGCTAACAGATCATCTGCAGAGGAATGGTTTATTTGAAGAGTTTCAGTCAGGTTTCAGAGTTCATCACAGCACAGAAACAGCTTTAGTGAAGGTTACAAATGATCTTCTTATGGCCTCTGACAGTGGACTCATCTCTGTGCTTGTCCTGCTAGACCTCAGTGCAGCATTCGATACTGTTGACCATAATATCCTGTTAGAGCGATTAGAACATGCTGTAGGTATTACAGGTATTGCACTGCAGTGGTTTGTATCATATCTATCTAATAGACTCCAATTTGTGCATGTAAATGGAGAGTCCTCTTCACACACTGAGGTTAATTATGGAGTTCCACAGGGTTCAGTGCTAGGACCAATTCTGTTTACATTATACATGCTTCCCCTAGGCAGCATCATTAGAAGACATAGCATACATTTTCACTGCTATGCAGATGACACCCAGCTCTATCTGTCCATGAAGCCAGATAACACACACCAATTAGTTAAACTGCAGGAATGTCTTAAAGACATAAAGACTTGGATGGCCACTAACTTTCTGCTTCTTAACTCAGATAAAACTGAGGTCATTGTACTCGGCGCTGAAAAGCTTAGAAATATGGTATCTAACCAGATTCTTACTCTGGATGGCATTACCTTGGCCTCCAGTAACACTGTGAGGAACCTTGGAGTCATTTTTGACCAGGATATGTCCTTCAACGCCCATATTAAACAAATATGTAAGACTGCGTTCTTCCATTTGCGCAACATCTCTAAAATTAGAAATATCCTGTCTCAGAGTGACGCTGAAAAACTAGTTCATGCATTTATTACTTCCAGGCTGGACTACTGCAATTCATTATTATCAGGATGTCCAAAAAACTCACTGAAAAGCCTTCAGCTAATCCAAAATGCTGCAGCAAGAGTACTGACAGGGACTAGAAAGAGAGAGCATATTTCTCCTGTTTTGGCTTCCCTTCATTGGCTTCCTGTTAAATCCAGAATTGAATTCAAAATCCTGCTCCTCACATACAAGGTCTTAAATAAACAGGCCCCATCCTATCTTAATGACCTTGTAGTACCATATTACCCTATTAGAGCACTTCGCTCCCACTCTGCAGGCCTACTTGTTGTTCCTAGAGTATTTAAAAGTAGAATGGGAGGGAGAGCCTTCAGTTTTCAGGCCCCTCTTCTGTGGAACCAGCTTCCAGTTTGGATTCGGGAGAAAGACACTATCTCTACTTTTAAGATTAGGCTTAAAACTTTCCTTTTTGCTAAAGCATATAGTTAGGGCTGGACCAGGTGACCCTGAATCCTCCCTTAGTTATGCTGCAATAGATGTAGGCTGCCGGGGGATTCCCACGATGCATTGAGTTTTTCCTTTCCAGTCACCTTTCTCACTCACTATGTGTTAATAGACCTCTCTGCATTGAATCATATCTGTTATTAATCTCTGTCTCTCTTCCACAGCATGTCTTTTATCCTGTCTTCCTTCTCTCACCCCAACCGGTCGCAGCAGATGGCCGCCCCTCCCTGAGCCTGGTTCTGCCGGAGGTTTCTTCCTGTTAAAAGGGAGTTTTTCCTTCCCACTGTCGCCAAAGTGCTTGCTCATAGGGGGTCATATGATTGTTGGGCTTTTCTCTGTATCTATGAAGCGCCTTGAGGCGACATTTGTTGTGATTTGGCGCTATATAAATAAAATTGAAATTGAAATTGAAATTGGAAATTCCGGTTTCAGGCAGGACATGGCGGACATGTGATAGCTCGTGCTGATGGACGTAGGAAGTGTTACGAACAGCTGATCGGATCGGCAAAGCGTGTTTCTGGAATATTATGTTTTTGTTGCTGCAAGTGCTTTTTATGCAGTTTTTTCAAAGCTATATGTGGAAGGAAACTGTGACCGAGGACAAGCTGATGGCATAAGATGTATTACAACTCCTCCGGTTTCATATGCAAAAACAATTATTGCGCTAGCTTACGTGGTTGCAGAGCTACCGGGATTTAAAAATAGTTACGCAAAATGGAGCGTGCTGCTCTGACCGGCTTTAAAGGGTTAAAATAATCAAATTACAGCATTTACATTTATGTTAGACTACTTTTAATTAACTGCTTTAGCCCACTTACAATGAAAATTTTAAAAAATCTTGTTCATGACCTGTGTAGCATGTTAACACTATTGAAAGTAAAAATAACTTGAACTCCAATTTTGAAAACAACTTTCTTTCTTTCTTTTTTTTAAATAAAGCTCTGACTGTATGATGAGTCTGTGGTCTGGGAGAGAGTCTGTAACTCTGTCTGCAAAATACAGTAAATAATGACCAATGTTGGGTAATTAATTATATAGTTACTTCTTCAAAAAAGTTACTGAGTTTTGCAAACAACAAAGTTTTTGCAGCTGTTTACCTAAAAATGCAGCCAAGGCGTTTTTTAAACAAACATTTCAAACTATTTACAGAACAATCAGCTGTTCTGCATCAAATCTGATGCCACACAAATTATTTGTGCCACTCCAAAAAATAATTTCTGTCCACTATGAGATGAAGGAGAACAACAGCCTGATACCTGCAGGCCTGACAGCAGCAGATGTGTCACTGCTGTAACACCTGTAACACTCAGCAGTCGCCTCATTGTTCTGACACAGACAACAACACTATTGACTACTGTAGTGTTCTGTTGCAGAGTGTAGCAACTCTGATTAAAGCTAAACCTTTGTCAATGAATACAGGAGTCCGAGTAGAGTTGACTTTTTACTCTTACTTTGACAAGCGGTGAAAACTGTAGTTGAAAAGAAATACAAAATAGAAAAAATGATCGTGTTTACATAAATATTGCATCACAAAATAACTCAAAATGTGACCTTACATTTTCGTATTAGCTTGAGCAACAGTAATGATCATCAAAACTAATGCCTTTTTTAACATGTACAAATCAACCTTCATGAATTACAAATAAAATATAGTTTTTTAAACAAATACCGCTATTTATGCTTTTTTAACACCTTCATCATGAAATATATGCACTTACGGCGTTGCCTGAACAATGTGCCAAAGTGGATGGCTGTGGATAAGCCTCAAAGCGTGACCACATGTCACTCTCCCTCTTAGAGCAACCAGGAGCAATCCGGTCGTTAAGTGATGCCGTGACGAATCCTACTTCCGGGCCTAAAGTAGTCTGCGTTTAATATGCTTTTGTGTTGTTAACATGTTTAATATTTTGTATTTTCTTCTATTTAATCTCAAAAAGCTCCTAAAACAGTCAGTGATCACTGTTGACCTCCCTCGGCTTTTATTACCGCTAATCATTTATTTAAGCTCAGTTTTTAAAACCTTAGGATGCAACTACAGCTCAGCCCATGCAGCAGTATATGAATGACTAACCTCGTATTGTGGATGGATTATCTCAGTTGTTCTCCTGGCTGAAGTTTGGTCCTTTTACAGCATCCTGCCATGTGATTACATTTGTTCCTGACCACCGAGAACACTCACGTTAACTTTTATCAAGTGGGAAAAAAGTTAGCTTGTTTATGCTATGCTAACATAGCTGTGTCGCTAGCGGTCACGTAGCACATCATTATATAGCAGCTAGCCAAACTTCAGTAACCCTACAAACATCACTGCTGTTTAGTTTTCTGTCTTCATTTATGTTGGAAGTGATAACAGAGCTGTACGTTTGAATTTGTTTCCAAAACCCCGCAGTCAGGACATGCTATATTGTATTTAGATAGAAGCTAGCGAGCTAACTTTCTGCTAACTTCTAACTCCGCTAAATGTCATAAATTCTGTCTTCATGGATGCCTGGATGTTAAACTCATTTGTTACACCTGGTAGAGCAGAACGCTGATCATTTTATTAAAGATGAAAGACTTTAGACAGTTTTTCAACTCTCAGTAATGCCATAGTGATCGTTTGATATATGGACCTGCAGCGGAGTTTAGGCCCAGACACGGCTAGTGACGTCAGACTTAACGACCGGATACAGGTAACCCACCAGGAAGTGAGGTTATTAGCAAGTTCACCTTCAAAATTAAATCTTCTTAACATTTTTAACTCTTTTTACTGTTCTTTTTAACTTAAATACATACAAATGAATTCTTTTAAAGCAAACATTAAAGATAAATGACATAAATGCCTTTGAGGCATCACAACTACACTACACACTAACTACACAAGATTTGCGCTAAATGTCGCAAATTTCTCACATCTCAAAACACGCCGTCACTCCTAAAACTTCCCTTCCTAAACAACTAGATGCCATGTTGCCATATCATTTTTTGATTGGTCCACATTTTTCCACCAATAGGAAAGGCTGGGTGTTTGATGTTGTCTTTGCTCACAGGCTTTCGAGCGTTTTCCTTATAAAACGCTGTTTTTACCGTTTCTTCCTGCAGTAAATATAAACAACGACAGTATTCAGGAAGAAAAACAAACATTGCAGATATTTTTATCATAACTCTGGTTTTACGTGGCCGATCAACACAATTTAAAAACTGGTATAAAGTCCACACTTTGTCCGTCAGTTGTTGATTGGCTGCGTATATACGAATGTGAATCGCATCATTGGCTGGACTATGGGATAAGGTGGCATCGCTCTAATCCCATACTGGAGCAGCCAGTCACTGACTAACACTGCAGAACAGAATTGTTGAAATTTTAATGTTAATTGCAATTCAGGTTAGATTTTTTTTTTGTGCACAACGCAGATTTTCTGTGCGCAGAGACGTGCCAGCAGTGCGCACGTGCGCAGCTTAGAGGGAACATTGGTCCTTACTCCCTTCCTCCTTACTCCGTCGCTCCTTACTCTCTTCCTCTGCTCCTTCTGATTCACTAACTGTCCTTCACCCTCATTTTCTGCATTCATTAGCTCCTTCCATCTTCTCAGCACATGTTCTTCACTTAGTCGCATATTTCCATCTGTACCTTTCATCACGATCAAGCTGCACATCCTTTTCAGTTTAATCACTCTGCCTACTAATCAGTCCTTTTCTCCTTCCTGAGTGTGCAGCCTCACATACAGCTCACTAGCAGCCTTTTCCTTTCTTCTTGCCATCACTTGCAGTGTCCCATCTCTTTCAGACTGTAAATGTAATCTACCTGCATGCACCTTTCTCCACTCTTATGTATGTTCTTAAAGTACGTGTTTACCACCATCTGTCCTTCTGCATTTCTCCTGCAGACACTTCATCCAACTCCAGAACTCCTCTGTCTCTTCTGACACCTGTTTTTACTTGTGCAGGTAATGTCCTGTGCAGCAGAATCATAATCTGAATGCTTTGTAGTGACAGACATATTTGCTTTTCCAGGAGGAGCCCCATAGACTCTCTGTAGGTATTTATTCACTTGATTTTATTATTCATATCACACAGGGGGTAAATATTATATTATATTATATTATATTATATTATATTATATTATATTATATTATATTATATTATATTATAATATATTATATTATATTATATTATAATGAAATTGTATGAGTAACATCCCTTCAAGCAAAATAGTTTTGGTCATTTTCACACATTTTAGTGTTTGAATGTGTTTTCATGGTTTTAAATGACACAATGACAGCAGTGGTAATAATAAGGCTGTTAGCCGAGATGGTAAGAAATGGCATGAAAACAAGCAGAAAAGACCAATAAGGAGCATATCTGAGTGTGTTTTAAAAAATGACAAGAATGATGGTGGTGCTGCAAACACACATCATACTCATACATGGATGGGGTTTAACTTCCTGTTTACTCGTGTCCAGTTCAACTCCCAAAACCAGGGTGAGGTTTAAAATATAGCTATGTACAGCGTTACACTGAGATAAGATGTAACGCACAATTCTTAAAATGCAACTCTCGATTGTGATGCAGAGCTAACACTAACACACTGTGGGTTCTGTTTGGAATCAGAGCCTGATGATCAGATATCAGTAAAATGTTACATTTGCAGTTCATGGCTGAAGTTTAACAAAAACCAACAACCTGCCAGTCTTTGAAAATCCAGGCGGTTTATCAAAACCTCCGTGTTCGGAGACAAATAGTTTTTGCTGTTTGTTCAGAGTCATCATCCCTGTGCAGCTTCATGGATTCATGGAATTATCAGACCTGCTCATGTTGTTCAAAGTCGTGGAGTCATTAAGCATCCTAGTGTGGAGGAGGCTTTTCTCGATGGAGCAGTTAACTCGTGGCTCATGGTAAAAGTGTTTATATAAGCTGTTTGGATAATGATACGGGGACATGATGGCACATAGTGAGAATGAACAAATATTTGACGGAGGACGAGCAACTGTTTGTCAAGATGCCATTAAGCCCGGAGGTTGCATAGCACCTTCAAATAAAAGCATTCGTGTGTCACCGTGACAACAGTCCCACAATAACCCGACTGTCTGCAAACAAACTGCTCAAAACACCACAGGAACTAAAATAAAGTATTAATGTTACTCAACAAAACTGATGTGAAATGTTGTCTCACCAATAACACAACTTTACTAATGACAACGTAAACCACACATTTATTTGTGGCTTCCATTAACGCACATTTACTTTGATCAAACAGCAGAAAAACACAAACTTGGTTCTTGGTTTTTTTTCCCATTGTCCTCATTTAATGTTGTTTCAAGGCCTGTTGCTTTCTTCTCTTCTCTTCTCTTCTCTTCTCTTCTGTTTTGTTTTGTTTTGTTTTGTTTTGTTTTGTTTTGTTTTGTTTTGTTTTCTTCTCTTCTCTTTTCTTTTCTTTTCTTCTCTTCTCTTTTCTTCTCTTTTCTTTTCTTTTCTTTTCTTCTCTTCTCTTCTGTTTTGTTTTGTTTTGTTTTGTTTTGTTTTCTTCTCTTTTCTTTTCTTTTCTTCTCTTCTCTTTTCTTCTCTTTTCTTTTCTTTTCTTTTCTTTTCTTCTCTTTTCTTTTCTTTTGTTTTGTTTTGTTTTGTTTTGTTTTCTTCTCTTTTCTTTTCTTTTGTTTTCTTCTCTTTTCTTTTGTTTTGTTTTGTTTTGTTTTGTTTTGTTTTGTTTTCTTTTGTTTTCTTCTCTTTTCTTTTCTTTTGTTTTGTTTTGTTTTGTTTTCTTCTCTTTTCTTTTGTTTTGTTTCCTTCTCTTTTCTTTTCTTTTCTTTTCTTTCCTTTTCTTCTGTTTTTAGTGAAACGCCTCCTTTCTGTCTCTGTCTCAACACAGACATGTAAAGTGAATGTATTGCTGTCAGGCTAAATTATAGTATATATTATGACCATGTGGGAAGGACGTTGGTGTGGTGGTCAGCGCTGTTGGCCCACAGTACGAGGGTCCTGCACCATCAGGCCTCTCTGTGTGGAGTTCCTCTTCGTGTTCTTGTGGGTTCCCTGTGGGTACTCGAGCTTCCTCCCACAGTCCAAAGAGATGCAGTTAGTGGGATTCAGTTAACTGATGATGCTAATTAGCCCACAGGTGTGAATATGGTTGTTGTCTCCCTGTGAAAGCTCTGATTGGTGAGCTGTCCAGGGTGACCTCAAGAATCACAATTCATGATTTATGTGAGGAGAAAAAGTACATTTCACGTTCATGTGAGACGCACTTCAGCAGGATGGCACAGGATGTTACGTTCAAGAACACACACACCTGGACACACACGTTTGTTTCAATCACAGTCATTGTGGCGATTGTTTGTTTATCTATAGCTTTGTGTTCATACCCAAATATAAGAGAAGGATCGTGAGTGTCCTCATTAAGACTGTGGGTCAGGCTCATGCTGGTAAACAGTTATTACGAGGCAGTCGTCTCAGGTCGTCTTACGGAGAAAAGTGAAAGAAACATGACAGTAAGGTGTGTAACGAATGACTTTCTCCTAATAATACAGTAACACACTGCATTAAGAAGAAAAGTGTCCCCAACACTGATCACAACAAAGAGAGACGCCTCCAACATGCACCAACATCTGTCCCACTGCATACAAATAACAGGATGTGGATGCTGGGAAAGTAGAGCCGACGACAATCAGTAAGGAATCTAATTGATAAGTGATATCGATACAGAATCGGAACATCTAAATGTTCGCTGTCCTTCAGTAACATGAAAGCAGGCTGTTGCTCCCGGAGCTCTCCAGGCTAACAGCTCCACAGAGATCCTGGAGCTAAGATACTGTGTTATTCCGTGTTATTCTGTTATTCCGTGTTATTCCGTGTTATTCCATGTTATTCTGTGTTATTCTGTTATTCCGTGTTATTCTGTTATTCCGTGTTATTCTGTTATTCCGTGTTATTCCGTGTTATTCCGTGTTATTCTGTTATTCCGTGTTATTCTGTGTTATTCCGTGTTATTCCGTGTTATTCTGTGTTATTCCGTGTTATTCCGTGTTATTCCGTGTTATTCCATGTTATTCCGTGTTATTCTGTTATTCCGTGTTATTCCGTGTTATTCCGTGTTATTCCGTGTTATTCCGTGTTATTCCGTGTTATTCTGTGTTATTCTGTGTTATTCCGTGTTATTCCGTGTTATTCTGTGTTATTCTGCGTTATTCTGCGTTATTCCGTGTTATTCTGTGTTATTCCGTGTTATTCCATGTTATTCCGTGTTCATTTAGCCCTTTGCGTGCTCGCAGATGCATCACATTTTACTGCTGCAACAGCTAATGTTGGAACTTTCCCTCGACTCTGCAGCACAACAGAAGAACACAGTCTGAGGGAATCACTGCAGATGGGAACTGTGACGTTTATCCTCCTCAAACTACATGTACATTCGTCCCGCTGTACTGCGTCTCACAGATGTGCTGCTGAGGAAAACACGAACACAGCGGTTATTATAAGATCCTCTCTCAGTGACTGTTCTTTATGAACACTGTGTCTTCACCTGCTCCCTTCAGAGGTTACCCACCTCCATCTCCCCCCGTCCTCACAAACCCTCCACCTTCATCATCACCTCGTGGGCTCAATAAATGAATCGTCTTCAGTAAATGAAATGCTTATCACAGTATGCAGATGTTGTTTCTTCATCGATATCCCACTACGACACAAACACAGACAATGGCGAGCTTCTGAAAATTCCCCTTCTTCAATCACTCACCAAAATGTATTCCCTCTAAATTTACAAATGGCTGACCTTTGAAAATTGCTGTGTTTAAGCCTTTGCTTTTTATCCTTCTGTGCCTTCTGTAAATGTCACATAATGTTACTGGGCTCTGGCAGCACAGGATCATTAATCTTTCCTGTGCAGGCTGGCTGGGGAAATATGGTGGGCAGAGCAGCTATATCACTAAGTAGGGACATCAGAGCAGAAGTGTAAACATCATTTAGACACTGCAGTTTTTCTGCTCAAATGGGTTTGATGTTGATGAACATAGACCAGTGATGCGCAGTGTTTGATCAATGCTGGAGGAAGGTTAGTCGTTATTCCATCACGGTAAGATGGAAATGTGCATTTCTCCTCTTCCACACTGACAGAGGACAAATCTGCCTCCATTTGTACTCATGCATGGATTGCATGTGCACGACTCGGACAGGCCGTGCACACGCAGAACAAACAGAGCCATGAAGTCCAGGAACTGTCTGTAGACCTCTGAGAGAGGATTGCATTGATGCACAGATGCAACCCAACAGATTTCTCCCACCACTCCCAGTCTGCACAGTAACATCACGGGGAGCCAAAGTGGGAGAAATCTCCCCAGAAAAGGCGTGCTGAGACTTTCAGCTCTAATTGCTGCCAAACGTGTTTCAACAAAATATCGAGCAAAGGCCGTAAAAACAGTTTTGTTTTTTATTTTGAATAAATCTGCAAGAATTCCAAGGAATCGTTTTCACTGAATGTAATCCATGTTGGAATAATGCAAGGGAAGCTACTACGACAGGCTGTGAGCTGTAAAAACAGTAGAGTATAGAGTACTATTTCATATACTGGACTAATATAGTGTACGACTAATGTAGTTAGTAAAGGAAAGCTGACTGTCGGGGATCAGGTGAGAGGTGTTCTCAGACTTTAATAGAAAAAATGAAATTGTGAGACGGTGCGTTTGAGTTTGACACGCTGCTCCTGTATTTTGAATAATAAACAATGACAGTAACAATGTGTCACGTTTGGTTACATTTATGTAATTGTAAGACTTACAGGACAAAGTATTTTATATAAAAACTTGGAGGCTGTAATTTCTCTTTACCATGGCTCTATATAATAAATGAAACAGGGCTTTTGTGAGCACACAGGCTGAAGATGGGATTGCACACCAACGCTCCAGTGACCAATTAGAAAATTGAAAGTAAACTTGGTGCTGCCAGCAGGTCTTGTTTGGCATCCACATGGTTCTGGCAGGTAGTGTCAGTGGATGGTGACAAACTGTTGTTTTCTGCTTCACAACACCTGCAGCCTGGAGCACTTTGAAACTTCCATCACACACACACACACACACACACACACACACACACACACATACACACACACACACACACACACACACACGCACACACACACACACACACAGAGTGAGAGAGAGTTTCTCAAGCATGTCACAATGTCATCTCAGCCCTGTGGAGTCACTTTATTATAAAATGTAAAAATCCATTCAATTTTATTTAATCACATGAAAAGATAAGGCATTTCCAGGTCATTAATCACATAGAGCCTCTCAGGGGGGGGGTCTGTCTGTCTCCACACAGCACTCTCAGCATCATTCAGGAGAGAAATGCTGGAATAAGGATGGACTGCATTCATCACAGGGACTCAACTGTTTGCACAGCAGCTGCAGCTGATATTAATCAAACAAAACTAACTTTTTATTACAAAAGTCTTTTCTGTTAACCTTTGACACAGTATGATTATTCCTGACGCTCTGCTACTCTGGAGGCTGTCAAATCCATAACCAATCTGATTTGGCACTGTTTAAGGATAAATACAGAAACCCCCAAATTAGAGCAATAATAATAATTTCCACATAAATGAGTAAAACCTACTAATGATGGACAACTAATCCTGTAATATTTGTAGCAGCTGAGCAGTAACTGGTTCTTTACGTAGAGCTTTTCTACTTTACTCAAAGCACTTTAAGTGTCTCTAACATTCACTCTCTGATGAAGACGCTGGGATCAGGTTGGGCTTCAGTATCAGGAACAAAGGACACTATATTCGTAGATGACCGGCTCGCCTCCTGAGCCACAGCTGAACTCGTCTCAGAAAATGCTCAAAAACATCTTTGTGTCTCACTATTCAGCATCAACAACAGCAGCGTTTAGATGATCTCATGGCATAAATGTGAAATGATTACGAACTTCATTTGCAGTTGGCGTCCTGTGTGAGTTGAATCCATTTGAATTTAGCTTGTTTATATAGAATAGAATAGAATAGAATAGGATAGAATAGGATAGAATAGAATAGGATAGAATAGAATAGAATAGGATAGAATAGGATAGGATAGAATAGGATAGAATAGAATAGGATAGGATAGAATAGGATAGAATAGAATAGGATAGGATAGAATAGGATAGAATAGAATAGGATAGAATAGAATAGGATAGGATAGGATAGAATAGGATAGGATAGAATAGAATAGAATAGGATAGGATAGGATAGAATAGAATAGGATAGAACAGATATATGTGCACCACCCAAGGACATCGTCACACTGAGACTCAGGGAGCCAGGAAATGAACAGCCTACAGTGGTTGGATGCATTGATCCACCACCCTGAAGAACCAGGCAGAACTATCCTGTCCTGACTGTTAAAACCAAACTCACTGGTTTGGTTGGAGTAGCTGACGACTGTTGAATTCTCCTCTAAAAACACGTACATGTGAATTAAAATCCCTTTGAGTCGAACGATGATAACAGAAAGCCGCACCACAGTTATCCGACGAGCTAACTGGGAAGTTAAAGTAGTGCAGGCTGACATAAAAATCTGAACACATCCCAAACTGCAGACAAGGTCAGAGCCAGTGAGTGTGTAATAAATTGGCAGGGTGTGTGCTGAAGCCATTATCTTTCCCTCTCTGCGAGCAGAGCAGTGCAGTGACCTGACATTATAACAAATGGAGGGGAAAACTCTGCCATGAGATGTAAATTCCTGCTCTGCTCCCAGTGGATGGTGGAGTCTCCTCAGAAAGTAGAGCACTGACCCGTGGTGTCCACCAAGATCTGAGATGACAGCGATGGAAGGATTAGAGAGACAGAGAGATGTAAGAGAAAATAGGTGGATGGGGGTTAGGTTAGGTTGTGTAAAAGGGAATTATGATTACATAGGATGCAGGAAACGTCATGGCAAGCAAGATGGAACTGTCAGCATGTTCTGCCATGCTCTAAATGACAGGCAGCGGGGAACGTGTTCAATAAGTGTGAGCTGCTCTGAGCTCTGTCGATTTTAAAAACAACCAACAATGTACACAGGACGTTTTCTTTGGAAGAATAACAGCAAGCATGTGCACAGCAGAGGCACATTCAGGCTACTGGGAGTCATGGTGCAAGTTTTCAGAAGCTACAGTCGGGAAATAATCATTTGGTCTCCTGCTGAATTTCTGCGTTTGCTCACTTAGAAAAAAATTTCTTTTACTGTAGTTTCATGTTATTGGAACAAGACTATCAGCCAAAACCCTACAGAGCACACAATTACACACGTTATAACACGTTGCACATGTTGATTCTGCTTTGGTTTCATCAGCACTTTCTCCTGAGCCTTCTCCGCATCATTTAGATGTTCACTGGCAAACGGAAAATGGGCCTGTTCTTGAGCAGGATGACCTCCACGATGCATGAAACCATTAGGGTGTAAGTTCCTCCACAGTAGTTTGGGGCTGATCCAGCAGCTTTCTCATGATCATCCCAGCGAGGGATGGAGCTCCAGACTGAAGGCAGTTGATGGTCGTGTAGTCGATTCCAGCCTTGTGCAGATCGAGAGTCCTGTCCCTGACATCCTTTGACAGCTTTTTGCCCATGATGGTGGAGATGTTAACGTAGAAGACACTGATGGTGTGGACAGGTGTGGCTCATACATGAGAAGTATCTGTAACCAGTGTTGGGAAGGTTACTTTTAAAATGTATCCCATTACAGATTACAGATTACATGCCCCAAAATGTATTCTGTAACGTATTCTGTTACGTTCCTCAATGAGAGTAACGTATTCTGAATACTTTGGATTACTTAATATATTATCATGCTGTTTACAACTACATGAATGTACTATTGCTGTGATTTATTACTGTTACTGAAGGTTCGCGGCTCCGAACCATAGTAAAGGGACCTCTGGCTAATACGTCGGGTTCTGTGTCGGCTCGTAGCTGAAAACTAGCTTTACTTTGTTGTCTGGGTCAACTTTGCTAGCAGAGACAGAGAGAGGCGTTGAAAGGCTGCTCCAACAGAACTTATTGTTTCAGAGGAAAACACGAACACGGTGTACAGTCGAGTCTTAATAGCTTACTTACAGCTGGGCTCGTCAGGCTCTCTTCTTGGCTGCAGTGGTTATTATTATATTTACATGCTTCCAGCTCCCGTTTCTGCTCGATGACAGCTCCTACTTTTTCTCCCTCCCTCGCTCACAGACACATAACGTGTACGGCAGTCCATTCTCCCTGCAGCACGGACTACACTGCCCATGATGCTACATTCTTTAGAGCTATACCTGTAGCATTCTGCCTATTAGCTTAGCACAACAACAAAAAGGCCTCTCTCACCCAGGAAACACGCAGAGAGAGAGCGTCACCCTGTAACCATGGCAACCGTAACGCTGCCTGGAACAACAGAACGTAGCTGTCAAACAAAACCCAAACAGTCCTGACCCGCCACAATATGAAACAGGGAAGTACCGCCGTGTAATCCATTTATTTCAACAAAGTAACTGTATTCTAAATACCACCTTTTTAAACGGTAACTGTAACGGAATACAGTTACTCATATTTTGTATTTTAAATATGTAACGGTGGTACATGTATTCTGTTACTCCCCAACACTGTCTGTAGTTGATTCCTTGTAACATGCGTCCCACATGGGAGCCAGAATTCTGACACATATTCATAACTTTTATGTAATGTGTGTGTTTTAACTACCATGCCAGTTAGAGACTAATTTAGCTCCTCTGTACCAAAGCAAACATGCAGCTCAGGAGTGAGACTGACGTCCCAGATTGAGGCCTGAGGTAACAATGACCAGCAGCAGTGCTGCTGACCAGCACAGAAACTCTTCTACTAAAGAGGAGCAAAGGGAGGCCTGTCCACAGACATGCACAGGGTTAATGCTAAAGATGGCAGATGCTCCTAAAGTGAGAAAATGAAGGAGTTTAAGTCACTAACATGTCAGGGACATTAATCGGTCACTCCTGTTTGTGCAGTTATTATGTTTCATCCAGTGCAGAGGTTACTAACGTCACTCATAACTTAATCAGAAATTGAAGAAGTTTACGCTGCAGTGAGGCAGGTGTGTAGTGTATGTAATGATCTCACTGTCAAATATTCTTTGGCTGGTTGTGTCTTTATTTTTTTCCTCTCAGAATAAAAGAGGACAACTCTTTTTCTTAATGTAGTTATTACTTCTAAAAACCTTGTTAAACTTGGCAATGAAAAATGGTTTCTTTGTGCGCTATGTTATTGTCTTTTTTCTCGCTCTCCCTGCTTCTTCTTTGTATTTTATAAAGCACTCAGTGATGAAAAGAAACAGGCAGCCGCTGAAGAAAGGCGCGCCTCTCCCTCATTTAAATCCTCTCTCATTATGAGACTAGCAGGTGGTATATGGAGAATATTGCTCTTTAATAAAGGTTCATTTCACCAATATAATGTTGCAAATAAGTGCATCTCCACATGAGCTTGGCTTTATTCTGTCAAGTGAACACATGAAGGTTGCACAAATTAGCCCTGCTTTGCTTGGGTGTCTGTCGCAGACATGTTGTTTTTTTGTTGAAACAATGCAATATTCAGTCTCACAGCGTTTCTTTTATTTGCGTCTGCTCGTCACTGAGGCCACAAACAGAATTTTCAGTGTGATTCAAGTCTGAGATCCCATCAAGTGACCATGATTTTGGACATTTAGAGACTGAAACATTTAAAGATTCAGGAGCTTCTGACATGTAAGCAGAGATATTTCAGATTCTGCATTGCTAAGATGGGAGTTTAAATCAGATCATTAACATGGACTTCCACCAGAGGCCGGCGTCCGGCGTGCTGGATGCCACACCGGCTGCGCCGCTGCTTGCCACATGGGTGGCCCCCGGTCCAGCTCCGGGGCTGCCACTGGATACGCGGGCGACCCCCGGACCCACCTCATCACCGGCACTGCTAGATGCGTGGGCGGCCGCCAGAACAGACACCTCCCTGCTGCTGGCCCAGGGGCTGGGGTGGTTCCCGCTTCTGGGGGAGGTGGAGTAGGTTCGGCCGGGTGGTTCCCCGGCCACAGTCAGGTGATGGGGAGTTGTGGTGGGACGTGGTTTGCGGTGCTGCTGCAGGTGTGATTGACCCACCTGAGCGGCATCTGCAATCACGCCACGCCGGCTTAAAAGTTTAGAGTTTTTGGCGAATGTTGTTGTGTGTTCGGTTGAGCTGCAGCTCTGTGTGTCGTACCGAATAAAGACGATCACAGTGCCACTGGGTCTGTCGTGTTTTTCCAGTCTTGTTTTGTATTTCTTGGTGCCAGCAACAAAGCTGTCTTTTGACTTTAGTTTCTGCCTTCCAGTCAGTATTTCTGTCCTCCACTCCCGTAGGCTGTAGCTGAGGAGGTTGGTGGTTCGATCCTGATGCTTCATTCTTCAGGCCAGAGATTACTTGGGCTCAGGGTCTGATTGTGTGTGGATGTTTGATAGAAAGCACCTTAGTAGAAAAATGTGGACAAAAGTGTTTGTATAAACTGGTATGAAAACCTGAGTGACGCATTTTGTGTAAGATGAGTAGAAAAGCACTATATAGATATAGTATATAAGAACCAGTCATGTACCAGAGGGGACCAGAAGACTCCCAGTTGCTTTCTAACTGTAGGCCTTCAAAATCTGAAAGTCATAAAGAGAAAACAAACTGTGACTATAAACACAAGGGCTTCAGTGGTATAGTAAAACACCGTCAACCCAGCCACATTGGGATCACAACTGACTGACCTTCTCTCACCCCAACCAATCACAGCAGATGGCCCCGCCCCTCCCTGAGCCTGGTTCTGCTGGAGGTTTCTTCCTGTTAAAAGGGAGTTTTTCCTTCCCGCTGTCGCCAAAGTGCTGCTCATAGGGGGTCATATGATTGTTGGGTTTCTCTCTGTATCTAATATTGAACGATCTACTGTACAATATAAAGCACCTTGAGGCAACTGTTGTTGTGATTTGGCGCTGTATAAATAAAGTTGAATTGAATAGAATTGGAAAAAAGCTCTTGGACTAGCACCCTCGCTCTGCCGGTCCTGAACTTCCTGACAGATAGACCTCAGGCAGTCAAGGCACAAGACAGTTCAGTCCACTCCTGTACAGACTCGTCACCTACTCTTCTGTCTCCTCCCACAGCAACACCTCCATCGTCCACTTTGCTGACGACATAATTATCAGCAAGGAAAAGGGAAGAGGAGAAAGCACATGCCCTATTATATATGACTGGGACTCAGGCTCACGTAGCCTAATCTGTCAGCCCCATGTGAGAGACTCACTACAATGAATCCAGATTTTCCAGCATCAGTGGATAGAGCCAAGAAATAATACTGTAAGTGACGACAGCAATGACAGAAGTCATTCAGAATTCACAGACATGTTTGTTTGTGTTCGTCAATGAGACCCATTTGTTCCGTTTTTAGAATGAAGCTCATTTCAACCCTTCTGTACAGACAAGTTGTAAACTTTAACATCTAGCATGCTAACTGAGGCCTGCAGAGTCTTAAATGTAGTTCTAGAAGTTTCTGCAGTTTCTTGATCGTTGGACAATCAGGCCTAAGGTGAATTTGCTGGGACTTGCAGTACTGGGAGGATTTACAGCAATCTTGAATGTTTTCTTCTTGTTAATTATCTATTTTTCTCTAGAATGATGAGGTACAAGATGTTTGGAAATGTTCTGACCTTGATGACCTGAAACCTTTGGTTCTCAGGTGTGTTTCTTCCTTGGAAATGTGTCGAACACACACGTAATGCTGCAGACCAACAATTTTTGCTTTTACAGAGTTGGCATACGTCCACACGTACCCGGGTATTTTTGAAAACGCAGATTTTTCTATGCGTTTGCACCTTTCGTCCACACGTAAACGGCGTTTTCGGTCACTGAAAATGGAGATTTTTAAAAACTGGCCAGGGTGGATATTTTCTAAAACTCAGTTTTTGCATTTACGTGTGAACGAGAAAAACGGAGAAAACGCAGCGTCAAAGGTGTGCGCCTTCTTTGACGTCACACTGTGCGCCACGTTATTGTTTTGGTGAAATGAATTTCTACAATACTGTTAATTGTTCTCTCTGCAGTGTTTAAATGCTTACATATACACACACAGTTACTGTCCCTCCACACATACGACTCGGTTCTGCTTCTATGCCCCAGCTTTGTTTACTATTTCCCACCGAGGCTTCTAGACTTCTGATTGGCCAACATTTCTACACGTTAGGAATATAGCGCCACCTGCTGCTTTGGCATGTTCCTAGCAGCATTTTCCTTCATTTCTGCCTTTACGTGTGGACGGGATTATTTTTTAAAAATTTTTTAGGTCACAGTCGGTGATGATCAGTTAGGTACATTTGATTAGACACACCTGGCAGCTATTTGTCCTCTTAATTTGTATGGAAATAGTTGGGTGTAATGCATGTCTGTTTTGGCTTAGATGTTGTGAAATAAAACAGTGTAATGTGTCATGTTGCTCTATAAACCGTAGAACTAAAGACTGTATTTTCCACATGACTGTATGTCATTGATACGGGAGCATTTTGAGGGAGTTTCATCTCCAGCTCCAGCTTTGATTGGTTGCTGATAGTCTGTTTCTCTGTGTAGGGACGGATTAAGGTTATTGTCTGTCAATGCGACTCCATTTGTTTTGATCCACAGTAATTTTCCAGCTTTCATCAGAGTTCATTCTTTTGATTTAGTTGCTGATTTTCAGCTTTTAGCTGCTAATGAAGTTTCATTTTAATCCCTGCAGGATCTTCTCATCTCAGTGTTTCTTCTTTTGCCACTTCAATTTTTAATATCTTAAAAGCGCACATGCAGACCCTCAGGTTCTTGGTTGGGCAGGTATGGCTTATATAAAATGGAGAAGTTGTTGAGGTCAGAAGAATATAGGATGAGGAATATTTAATCAGAAAGTCATTGTCACTGATTTAGTCCAAGATTAGTCACAAGTGTTTGATGATAATCTTCAGTCAGTTTCCTGGTATCGAACATGGAGCCAGGCATGCAGCATTGAAGCTCTTCAAGTGTCTTGAGTGGTTGACCCTCTCCTCAGCCATACAATGCAGGGCATGTGTAGCCTAATTGAATATACGGCTAATGAGGAAAATGGCAGGCTGAAAAATCAAATGCAGGTGCTCTCTTGGATTTTCTTTTGTAGAACATCCTGCTTCTACCTTTTATACATTAAAAACATCTTGAGGAGAAAACGTGCTTTGAAAGAAGGTATTTTAAAAATAACAAGCAGGCTTGCTCCAGTCAGAAAAGCCTAAACAGTCTGAACAGGGCGCTGACTACAAAATGTTTTTAAAAACAAGCAATCACATTTACATATATAATATTTTAGCTTTAGATAGCAGCAGAAAAAAAGATGTTTTATCTTTCCACAACATCTCTGATACAAAAGTCTCGTCCTGGTTCTGCCTGCAGACAGTTAAAGTAAGGCTGCCTTACGGTGTCACTGCTGAATATCAAAGAACCAGCAGGATTTTAACCTGTTAAAGTGAACATGTGCATCATCATATATTTGCACAAAATGCACAAAAAATAGAGAGAATGTATCGTTTATATTTCAGTGGTACTGTGCTGAATAAACCTGCAACTATTATACACATCAAACTTTCCTGTGTTGTTTACACTATAATAAAGGTTGTATGATTTCTATTAGAAATATTAAAAAGACACAAAACTAAATGTCCATCCATTGATCCATATTCTTCTGCTTGTAAGGGGTCAGGTTGGAGGGGCATTCACCAAAGCAGAGATTCTCAGACTTACTTCTTCCCAGGCACCTCCTCCAACTTATCCAGGGGAATACCAAGGCATTCCCAGGCCAGCAGGGAGACGTGATCTCTCCAGTGTATCCTAGGTCTACCCCAGGGTCTCTCCCAGTAGGCAAAGAATATATCACCCAGGAACCATCCTTGTTAGATGCCCAAATAACCTCAAATGGTTCCTTTGAGAATGTAGAAGCAGTTTTATTCGGAGCCCCTCTAGGATGACCGAACTCCTGACCCTATCTCTAAGGGAGAGGCCAGCTATTAATTACTAATTTTTTTTTTCGGTCACAAAGCTTGTGATCATTGGTGAGGTTAGGGATGTAGATCCACTGGTCAACTGACATCTTTTATGCTCAGCTCTCTTTTCACAAATTCAGTTCAGTTTCATTTATATAGCACCAAATCACCACAACAGTCGCCTGTCAGTCAGACAAGCAAGCACTTGGTGACAGTAGGAAGGAAAAACTCCAAAATGAACTTGAGCAGCATCCACATCACAGGTCTCCCAATCGCCTGCTCCCCTCAGTTGTGTTCAGCTTGGGACAGCAACTTGTCTCTGACCAGGAGTGGGCACTCCACCCTTTAATGGTTGAGGACCATGGGCTGAGAATTAAAGGTGCTAATTCTCATTACCACCGCTTCACACTGTGAACCACCCAAGTGTGAACAGAACCAAACTGTCTCCAAAAGCAAAGATGAAATCCTGAGGCCACCAAAGTGGAGACCCTCCACCATCTGCCTATACCTAGATATTCTGTGCAGACAATCTATGAACAGAATCAGTGACAAAGGTGGCCTTGGCCCACACCCACCTGGAATGAGTCTGACTTATTGTCAGCAATGTGGACTAAACTCTTGCAATGGTTGCACTGCAAACAAATGGCTCATAGCAACAGGCCAGACATCCCATGCTCCTGAAGCACCACCACCCCATTCTTCCAGTCCAGATCTCTACACAATGTTCAGAGACATGTCAATCAAGACAGACACTGTAAGTAGAGCACCGCTTTCCCCTGCTTAGTTGCATGATGGTTTACATTTGCATGATGTAACCACGTTACTCTTGGCCTCAGGTCGATGGCTCCCTTCACCTGCCGATTATCTGATTTAAGGGTTTCAGCCATGACTAGCACCTTACAGCTGGTGCTTTAGCTGCTTCAGCAATGGAGATGGAGAACATGGCACACTCTGATCCACTGATCCTCAGCCTCCTGTAGCAGACTGTTGAAGTTCCCCAGCAGGGGCCCAGCCTGAGTATCTCTGTCTCTCTTCCACAGCATGTCTTTATCCTGTCTTCCTTCTCTCACCAACCAATCACAGCAGATGGCCCCGCCCCTCCCTGAGCCTGGTTCTGCCGGAGGTTTCTTCCCGTTAAAAGGGAGTTTTTCCTTCCCACTGTCGCCAAAGTGCTGCTCATAGGGGGTCATATGATTGTTGGGCTTTTCTCTGTATCTATGAAGCGCCTTGAGGCGACTTTTGTTGTGATTTGGCGCTATATAAATAAAATTGAATTGAATTGAATTGAGTCAGTACAAACATACTCACCCCTGTCTGCCAAGGCCAATACTAGGGTCGAACCCAGGCCCTCTCTAGGAGACTGCCTCCAGAACCTGAGCTGTGTGTTGCAATAAGCCTGACTATATACAGTCTCCTGCCCCACCAGAGAGGAGGCATTAAATGCACCTAAAGGCAAATAATGGCAAATGGAGATTGAGAAGGAAACACTTGAATGTAGCAATAATTTTACTAATTATGGCATCTTTTAAACAACAGATTTACTACAATTCATCAAACAGTGCAATCAGCATGCAGCCGAGGTGCCTCCCTGTGTCTCAGCATCAGGCAGAGGGCAGCCTTATTCTAACCTGTGACAGCAACTGCTCACCTGGATTATTATCACAGCCCTGAGCGAGTTTTCCTCCAAGGCTCTTTAGACTAAAAATCTTTGTTTTATTGTGTTTTTTTTTATTTGCAGACCATCAACAGAATATTGGCATGATTACCTTTGATTTGTCATTTATATAATGTGATGGCTAATAAAGATAAATTATATTATTAAAGCATTTTTCCAAAAGTCACTGAACTCAAGTTTGAATTTGTTTACTATCCAGATGGAAGAAACAACAATTATTCTCATGCACTATGAGCATGCCAGAGATGTTAGAAACATAAACACACTTTCAAAATGTTCAAGCTTCACACTGAACGTGTATATGAAGATAAGATAAGATAAGATAAGATGACCTTTATGGGAAATTTGTTTTATTACAGCAAAAGTGCAAAGTTATGTAGCAGAAATTAGAAAACACTGGAATGCAATAAAATACAATAGAATAAAATAGAAATACAAATACTATCTACAACTGAGTAGGAAAATACAAAAATACAACTTTGTCAGAAGAAGAATTGCACATATAGGAGTCTTATTGCACATGTGTGGGTTTGTGTGTTTCATCAGCTGCAAAAGTCTTTATTGTGGATATATGAATATGATATAAAAAACTTGAGTTTAGATGTTCCAATTTTTTAGATCCCCTTGTTAAATGTATCATTACACTGAATGTGCAGCCTCTCAGGTCTATCAGCCCTGGTAGATGCACCACGATGTAAAAGATCGATGATAACAGCTATCATTGCTGCCATAGAAAAACACATTTTAGCAATGACGATAGTATAAAGATGACTGAAAGCAAATGGCCTTGATCACGACAATGTTTCCAATAAAAGAAGGCCGGTGCCCACTTGTCTGTTCTTATCCAAGATTTTACCAAACATGGTTCCTCAGTGTAGTTCAGTTCAGTTTTATTTATATAGCATCAGATCACAACAACAGTCGCCTCAAGGCGCTTTATATAGTGAGGTAGAGACCCTACAGAGACCCTACAGAGACCCTACAGTAATACAAAGAAAACAGAAACCCCCAGCAATCATATGACACCCCCCCCCCCCCCTCCTCTCACAACAGCGTGAGGTGGGAAGAAGAGACAAAGACATCGTGCTGTGGACGAGGATTTAGGGTCACTGACTGGTGTAGTGGCGTTGCAGATTGACGGACCGGAGTAGCGCCTCCAGCGTCTGTGTCCAGGCTTGGCGGCAGCGTTGCAGGTGGGGCTGGACGGAGGGTACCGCAGTGGGGGTTGATATCCTAAAGAAGATTCAAAAGGTGACACGCCTCTGGCAGAGGAGGAGGAGGAGCATATTCTGCCCAACCAGAGATATGTGGACAGGATACCGGGTTGTGTGCGGCAACACAATGGAGGGAGGCCTCTAGCTCATGATTTAACTGTTATGTTTGTCCATTGGTTTGATGATAAGCTGAGCTAAGGCAGGGTTTAGCGCTTAGAGCAGTGCAGAAAGCCTGCATACTTGAGACGTGAATTGAGGACCTCTATCAGACATTATTTCAAGTGGACTCCCGTGAAGTGTGAATACTTCTTCTGCTAGAGTCTTGGCGGTCTCTGCAGCTGTGGGTAGCTAAATGTATCTATGATGGTGAGTGTGGTTCGCTTCTATGCAGAGACAGATAGCACTGTCACCAAATCCACAGCAGTGTGCGATCACGGTCGGTCTGCTGTAATAATGGCTGAAACACAGCTGCAGGTGTTAGGTGTGGGACTTGTTCTGAGCACAGACTGCAGGCCGCCACATTCTCCCAGACGTCTTTATCCTTTCAACAGAAATATCTTTTGAGTAACGCAGTGGATCAGGTTCAGTCTCCAGGGCTCGGCGAATGGCGTCCTCCACCTCCCAAGCAATGTACCCAAGTATCCTGAGAATGATCAGCGTCGGTGGTGAACAGGTGAGGTGATGCGTCGTACCTATCTCTGAGTGGGTTCGTCACGTCTGTTCGCTGCCTGCCAAGACAGCCCGTCCACACAAACCCGCCAACCCAAGGGTCCTTGTCCATGTCCACGCCACCGCCGACCGCTCGCCATGCTGCCCGAGAGTCGGCGCCCACTCCTACTCAGCTGTCACCGCCTTCTACATGGTTGGCCTACTGGTCTGCTCCATCACACCCGCTGGCCCCGCGGTCGGCCTCCTGTCCTGAGGGTCCACTGCTTCCCAACGTTGTCTATCTCACTACTGACATCATCACAATAGTCCAATCATCTTCTCGCCCACCTTCTTTAAGCCAACCCACCTCCTCCCCATCTCCACCTGCGACACCTCAGGCTCTATTTAAGCCTCAGTCTTCACCACTAGGGATGGGTATCGTTTAGGTTTTATCCGATACCGGTGCCAAACTGGTACTTTTGAAACGGTGCCGGTGCTTAAACGGTGCTTAAAGAATGGAGAACACAAAATTGGTCCAAAAACCTCTCATGTTCAGCTGTTTTTTTGTAAAAAGATAACAATGTTAGCCTTTTCTGCAGCTATGGGGCATATATGGTATCACTCTTGGCTGGAAGCAGCTTAAACAATGGAAAAAACACAAACTTTGTCCAAAAACCTCTCATGTTTAACTGTTTCCCACTTTTTCTTTGGTCATTTTAGCCTTTTTGGCCAGGGTGAAGGGAGTATCTGCCATCAAACAAGAAGACAGCTGCATGTAGCTATGATGGTGTTTGCTAGTTCACCTTACATGCATTAATGTAATAACGTGGTTAGCCTACTCAACGTAAATTACACACGAACAACATGAAGCTACTCACGCAGAGAAGAACGGCTGCTGCTGCATCATCATCCTCATCATTTCTGCTACACTGGCAGGGCTAGGGGCCAGGACTCTCCTCTTCGGGTTTTTGGGGGATGTTGCTAACTCCGGGTCGATAACAGGCACCACACCCGCAGTAGATGTGCTCGGTGTGAGGTCTCGCAGCAAGCTATCAAATACGGTGCATTTCTCGGCTTTTAAAAAAACGCTATGCGTCGCCAGGTGTTTCATCAGATTTGAGGTGTTACCTCCTTTGACAGTATCACAGTATCAGCTTAAAGCACTTGTTGCAGCTGCTGAGTTTGCATCTTTTGCTGTGAAGTACAGCCAGACTTTGACCGCTTCACCTTGGGCATTTTAATCTGTAGCTCTGCTCTAAAAGAACGTACGTACCTGGACCCGCCTACTATCCTCGGAAACGTAAAATGATTGGCTAGAATCCAAAGTGTATCACATCTCAGGGAGAAAAAAGCACCGAAATGTGCGCTGCTTTTCGGTCTGGTTGCTACCGTTTATGTCAGAACCGGTACCCATCCCTATTCACCACCAGTGTCTAGACTCCGTGGGTCCTGTCCTAAATCGGATCAGTGCTGGGATTCCCATCTGCCGTTATTGGAGTCTGATCATGAAATAATCAATTTCTCTCTCTCAGTAAATCATGTTCAACTCTTCAGAGTGATCTCTCCTTATTGAGATTTCATTCAGTATGTCTGCTTGTTTTTAAGGTTATTATTACTATTGAATTATTGCTAATAATACATATTTGACATATTTTGGTTGACATTGCTCACCATGCCCCTCCAATAGTTTTGCACTGTCACTCATAATGTATCTGTAGGTAGTTAGTTTACGTTTCTGAAAGGATGCGAGACGTAACGAGGAGAGAAAAGACTCGTGACTAAATGAACTGTGCCTGCCATGTTTATCTGGGTTCATGCTTTGCCTGAGCCTGATTTCATTAGAAATATTGTTATATCTTGAGAAATGACATGAAACACAGTGTGACTGGAAGCCTTTTTGATCTTCTGGAGAGGTGCATCCACCATTTCCAACAAACCAATGCTTCCCATTGTGCTACACAAGACAGATGCAACACCCCTTGATCTAATTTGACTCAAAATAGCCAGACAAAATGACAGAAAAGTATTGCAATTTTTTCATTTTCCTGTAACTGAAGCTCCTTCCTTCAAAGGAATACAAGATGCCATAGGATGAGGTGGAGTGACACAAAATGCCATCCCTGCAAAGGTGCACTTTTCAGACACAGACCCAGAATTAATAGCGGGGCTTTTTGGCCTGCTGTAGAGTAAAATAATAGCAAAATACACAGATTTGTATGTTTGATGTCTTTTATTTGGGTATTTTTAAAGCAATTCTAATTTCCATATCTCCTCAGTAATTGTACGATATGCTGTCTGCTCTGTTGTGCCCAGTTATCATGATTATATATTCGAGACAGTAAAACCAATATTGATTCTTATACATTCAAAATACTGATTTGTTAAGATGATATCTTTGAGCATCAGGAACTCTTTTCCAAGTAATCATGAATCCCAAATTAAAACATTCGTTCCCCGACAGTAGAAATAAAATCCATTCATAGGTCCGTAATGTTTGGAGGGCCTATTAGAGCACAGCAGCAGTGGCTGCTCTCACGCCTACAGGAGCTGCTTGTGTTGCTACACTGGACCTTGTTTATGTCCCAGCAGTTTCTTTTTAAGGTAATAATGTAAAGATTGTGTTTAAAGTTGTGGCTTTTTGCACGTGTTGTAGTTTTTGTGTAACCGGGAATCAGGGCTGCAAAATGTGAAACTGCACATTTCTTTCTAATTCCATGTTAATAAACGAACACAGCAAACTTGATGAAGTATGATGATGAGCTGGAAACGTGCGGTAGAGTCAGAGACACAATATTTACACTGTTAGCTTCAAACAAAGAGGAATGCTGAGGACACGAGGAAGGATTATTATAATAAGCATCAACTCATTTTACCTTATTATTATTATGATGTTAATACCAGAAGTCAGTATATAAAAATAATCATGTTCATGGCAGCAGGTTATCATATTGTTACAAATATGTTATTATAATTGTTCACCCTTGCAGGCGCAGAGTGCTTCCACAGTGTTACCGGCCTGTTGTTACCGTTAGACCAGCGGTCCCCAACCCCCGGGCCTCGGACCGGTACCGGTCCGTGAGTCGTTTGGTACCGGGCCGCGAGAGTTGAGGCTCAGGTGTGAAATGTTTGGTTTTCAGGGTTTTTATCGGTTTTCAGCGTTATTTTGTTATCGTTTTTATCGTTTACTCGGTTTTCCTGGGTGTTATGAATAAATCTTCTTTTTTTCGGTACCGGTACTAGTTTTATTTTGTTGTATTTATCCGCGACACCTTAAAGGCCGGTCCATGAAAATATTGTCGGGCATAAACCGGTCCGTGGCGCAAAAAAGGTTGGAGACCGCTGCTTTAGAGTAACCAACTAGTCTAAAACTAGGACATTTAGTCACAAGTTAAGTTTTTTCTTTCCTAGCTACGTCTCGTATCCTTTCAGATATCAGGTTAAACCATTTAATGTCAAAAACTCTCCCCTCACTCCAACCAATCACAGCAGATGGCCCCGCCCCTCCCTGAGCCTGGTTCTGCCGGAGGTTTCTTCCTGTTTAAAGGAGTTTTTCCTTCCCACTGTCTCCAAAGTGCTGCTCATAGAGGGTCATTTGGTGTCTGTGATTTTCTGCTATAGGGTCTCCCTCACACATAAAGCACCTTGAGGCGGCTGTTGTTTGTTTGGTGCTGTATAAATAAAACTGAACTGAATTAAATTGAACTGAATGTGCATTTGAAAGTGTGTAACGGGGGAGGATTGGCAGGTGGTCAGACACAGTGACGTCAGAGACAGATTTTCTCTCAGCCATGCTGGAGACAGTGGAGCAGCACTTCTGCGTCTCAAGGGAAGCTTCTAGTGTGTCTCTGACTTTGGCAGTGGCATGTTGGGTAACCAGATCACTACATTCGCAGAGCTAAAAAGCTAACAGTCTGGACTCAGAGAACATCTGTGGTCAAGACTTTCTCTCACTTCCTTATCTCTCTGTTTCCTCCCCTAAGAGGGCATTAGGGCTGCTGTGCCTCACCACACATCAAAAACACAGCAGCAGGCACTGAAATCAAAAGGTTTTCATCAAGTTATTCATTTATTATTGGACTGGATTTACAGATAAGATGATTTCTCAGTATTATAGAACCAAACTTGTCCACATAAATAATTAAATTGTTGAAACAGTCGGACATTTTCGTGCTGTTGAGTGCTTCAAGAAGGGTTATGGTTTAAAAAAGGTTTTATGTTGCACTGATGTTTGAGACACTAGCGGCTGTCTGATGCGTGTTCCTAAACTGCTGTAGATATCCTAACCTGAAACTATCCTTAAAGAAATGAGAACTCAACAAAGGGAGGACAATATGTCTGTAAGGGAGGGTCATAAACTGAAGTGGTATCTTTGCTTCCTTCCTTGGTTCCTTCATGTTTGTTCCCTTCTGTGTCCAGCCTGTCCCAGCCTTCTCTTCTGTCTTTGGTAAGGACATGTCTCTTAGTCCAGTCCACCTCTCGTCTCTTGTGGTTTGCATTCGACTTCCTTTATCATCTCTGATTAGCTTCAGCTGTTCGTCTCTTGAGCAGGCAGTGCTGCTGTGCTCTGATAGGCCCTCCAAAGATTATGGACCTATGAATGCATTTTATTTCATCTCTTGCTCGTTCCCTCGTTGCACTTTTCCCTCTTTGATTAATTGCAAATTTGATGTCCTTGTTTTGTTTACGTAGATTATTTTGTACAATGAAGCTGCTTTGTAGTTTACCCTTTAGTTTCTGAGTCCTGTGTTTGGACCGGACACAAAGCCTGCACAGAAGAACGAACCACAATGGACCCAGTGGACTCAGCTTTGCTAGAAGTGAGCAATTGGAGAGTATGCATAAGGTCATCAACCACATCTTCAAGTTTGCAGATTTAAAGACTATGGCAGTTGTGCTGAATGCCATAGAAGAAATAATAAGGGAGAGTTCTCAGCTTTTCCAGTCGTCCACGACTTGTGTTCTTAGTTGAACTACGGGAGAAAATACAGGCGTGGAGCTGAGAGAGCGGTGCAGCAGTGGACAGGTCCCTCCCCCTCGCTGTGGTCAGTCCACTCTTCATCAGCCTGCAGCAGCTGCACCATCCTCTCCCTCTGCATCAGCTACCACGGCTTCCTCGGCTCTTCCCAGCAGAAGCTTCTTCCTGTTGTTGGTCTCAGCGTGAACCTGCTGCTCTGCCTGTGTTACGACGACCTGTCACCTGGATTCTCACGCACAGATAAGTCCATGTGCTGTTTGGAAACCAGTTAACGTGAAGACCAAGTTGTTTCCAGCCATCCGATAATGTGGGAATGTTTTGCTTTGTTGAGCCAGTGATGTGTTTGTTTCCTGAGCCCGATCATGATCAAAGGGAATGTTGTGTTTCTGAGCTCGTGATCAACGTTTGTCATTCGTTCCTGAACCTGCCAATCTAACGACTGCTTCCTGTTTCTGAGCTGGCTGTAAAGTCTCGGTGTTTAACTCAATGTCCAAACTTGACCAGAGCAGGATGGTGTCACCTGTCTGAGCAGGCTAAATGAATGTTTCACAAACTGGGTGTGGGTCCCAATCAGCCAGAGTTTCAGGTGAGTTCATTGTGAAACCTGGCCCCAATGAACTCACCCGAAACACACCTTGGCTCAGGCGATTAGAGGATCATCAGGGGGTCCTTTTGTCCCTCCGTGGGGGGAAACTCCCACTAGGTTTATATCTGGGACTCTCCACCATTTGACCTTAGAACTGAAGAAGCCTCTCGGATGAAGGTGAAACGTCTTCAAGTAACTCAAAGAAGTCCAGACGCTTTTCTTTGCAAGCTCCTTAGACTAGCAGCTTTTTAGTTTACTCTTGTTTCTGAGTCCAATTTTATAAAATGACAGACCTGCAGAGTGGAGCACACTCAGACACAATACTGATCAATCACACTGAGTTAAGAAGTGAACTTAGAAGGATCTGATTGCTACATATTATTGATGTTAATTATTCATTATCACAGTAATCACCTCTACTAAACACTGGTGTGCTTTCTTCATCAGGAGCTACCAGGGTTGACCAAAAAAAACAGATGTGGTGCCGTTCACTGTGACTGTCCTCTCAGATCTCCCCGTCTTATGTTGTGGGAGAATTAAACTACAAGTCTGTGTAGACAGCTGTGCTTGCACTGTGTAGTTTACGAAACACCGCACATCTGTACTACAAAACTTTACAAGTTACCAGGAGAGGAAATAAAGTATTTGCCATCCAGATGTTTGTGGAGCGGCCTCGTGACCCGTGAGACCGAAGCCTTTGACTCCACAACTGTCACTCATCCAAAATCACGACAAACAGTGTTTACGTGGCCATGAACAAACATCCTTAGTTGCACTGGAAGGCAAACATGCACCGGTGAGAGTTTATTGGCTACCTCCATATTTTCTTTTACAGTGATCTGGTTTTTCTTATAAAAGGAGCTATATTTACTCCATGACTCTGTGTAACTCATCCCTGTGGAGTATGAAACATTAATTCCACATTACGTATCCTAAAGCATAAGGTCACACTAATGGCACTGGCAGATCAGCATTACATACCACCCACCTGCACTTAAAAGGATAAATCATCCATCACTTCCATTTGAAATTGACAGAAAACGTATTGCTCCATACACTCTTCCTCATAGCTTCAACAAATGAAGAAGACAGTATCAGTGTGAGCACTGGGCCAGACTCACAACATTGTATTGATATTCTCCTCCCTTCACCCTCTAAGTGAGTATAAGATATCCACAGCCTCCAAGGTTGGCGCCAGCCTCTGTCTTTTTGCACCGCAAACCAGAATTAATTGCAAATCAATCGAACAAAGTACAACTGATCAGTAAACCAATTAGTAATTTTAGCTCTTTGTCCAGGTTTAGCTTTTCTTAGGCTTCTATGGCCTTGCTCCTTTCTCATTCAGGTAGTGCTTTTATTTAACAGCACGTGAGCCCGTTTTTATCAATAACACTTGTTTATTACATTTGGTTTTTCATTCATTGCCGTTTATTCATCCAGGTGAAAAGTCTCATGGAGATTTAAATCTAATGTCCAGCAAACGTTGCACCAAATACAACAAGTAAAAAATACAATAGTCCAGAAACACACGTGATCACAAACATGTGAGCAGATCAAAAACAGCCACACTGACTATAAGCTCCATTAAAATGGACTTTAATGCATGAATTATGACAAACTCTATTTTTATTCATCGGTAGGCATGAAAATAGATTTTTGAACTTCATTTCTTTAAACATTTTTCAAAGAGTTTGTTACATGTCCACTCAGGTGGACACTGATGTGATGTGTACACAGTGCTTTATGTGCAAGTATACCATCAACACTGACACAAATACAAGAAAGCAGCCTTTGAACAGCTGTCCACTGTAGTGACCGCTCTGAGTGGTTAAACTCCCCCATAGTTTCTGACACTTTTAGTTTCTCCATCCATCCGTTCTCGCTGCTTCTCCTTATAAGGATAACCTTAGTGTGATATCCTATGACTAAGGAACCACGGAGACCATGTTTAACTCACAGTTGCTTCTTTTATTCCGAGAACCGGGGCCACACACACTGAAAACTCTCCAACAACATTATTAGAAATAATGTTATTATCAATAATAATGTAATAGCAGCAGTACGAATGCTATTTGACAACCTTAGGTTAATGATTATTAGAAAAAATCTACTTAGCATGAAATAACAACAAAATAAACTCTGCTAATATACAGCTGTCCACATGTTAATATAACTCAGTGAATTTAAGCATGCTTGAACTTGATTCATTTTACAGTTTGATACTATTCACCTACATATATGTTAGGTTATATTAGGCTGGACGGATGTGCTAGCAGCTCACATGATCTCACTTAAAAATAAATGAAATCTATGAGAAACAAAAACATCTGTACTGTCGACAAAATAAAGAAAACCATAATCAGCCTTTGGTGCACATGAGCTGTGTGATATCTAATTTAATTTATTTAATTTATGTGTTTGCATTTTCACTGCGCTGTTTCCTGCACGAATCGCCCTTTCAAAATAAAAGCATTAGATTTCATAACAAACTAACAGAATAAGCCTTATCAGATATATAGAAGAAATGTAATGTTGTGGTATTATGTAAAAGACTTCAGTATGCTTGAACATCCTATACGTTTTTGTATGTTTTGTAGAGCATGTTACTTTTATTTTGAAAGGGAAATGTAGGTGAAATAGGATGAGCTGAGATCCTACACAGAAAATGAGATTTGATATTGTTGCTATGATTCTCACTCATGTTGTGGACAGTACATATATATTTATGTCAAACCCTTTCTTTCATAGAAAGTTTAAAACTTGATATTAAATATAAAATTACTCAGTGCAGTCATGGATCAAGCCACCAAATGTTAAATATGTTTAATAGCTTCAAACATCTCTTGGCTTTGGGCACTATCATTGTTATTATTTTTATTACTGTCGCTCTATGTTTTATTCCAATGTTGCAGCAGTAACAGATGCTGAGCGATAGATTGTGTAGGACAAATCAAACTATACTCAGAAGCCTCAGCACCTGCACAGACACGACTAAACAGCTAAATAAACCAGTATGCAGCAAGCACTTTTAATGAAGTGCAGTATGCAGTTTAATCATCAGTGATGCACGGCTGCACAAAGTCACCAGCAGGCTCTGAGCTGTCACACACTGACGTCCAGAGATTGGTATGTTTGATGTTTGATACGTTTTATTAATCCCTCTGCCATGACTGCATGACAAATTGGTGTTGTTAAATCAGAGATGACTCTGGTAATGATTACCAAGGAACTGCTTGTCTCGCACACTTATACCCAAGTATATCCTGTGTCAGTTGTTTGTGCCGATACTGGGCTCAGTCGTAACTATCAAAGTATTTATTCTGTCATGTTTCAGCAGAAAATCACCTCCCAATCCAGCCTTACTTTCCCTCTATCATAATAATCTCTAATTTCCATGTGTGCCACTGCTTGCTGTGTGTGTGTGTGTGGTGGTTTTGGGGGGTGGGGGGTGAAGGGTGAAGGGTGTAATATCAACATGGGGGAGGATGGAGGAATACAAGAGCTTTCTTCACCAGTAATTTCCCCTTGCCAGCTGATAGGTAATTTTCACGTCATTTCAGAGGTGGACCACAGCTACGATTACGACTGCATATGATAAGGACTGTGATAAAACCTGCTTTCCTGTCCTCGTTCCTAAAACTCGTTTGGATTGTACAGGAGAAAATAAAGACCTGTGTTTCTTTAGCCGGGTCCTATAATACAGTCAGTCATGAACATTTCTGACAGCTGCAGTAAAGAGCTTCAACACAGGGAATTTGTTGACACCCATCAGGTCCAGATTACTGTAGATAAAGTGCGATAATGACATTATTTATACAGCCTGAGATGAACAACAACACGTCATGTATTACAGATTTGTTCAGCCAAGTGCTCAGAGAAAATCCTCTACACACCGAGTGATCGTGGTAAATGTTCACAGCAGTATAATTAGAAACACCTCTTCTGTCTAAATAGAGAAAAGATCACTACAGCTTCAGTTTCATCTGAACGCATCATCAAACCGTCAGTTATGGTCAAGAATCCCCGCTCTGACAGGAAGCTAGGAAACAAACCATTGAACAGTGGTATCAAGGTTTAACTAGTTCTTGGGCTGTATGTTTGTTGTCCATCGGTTTTACGTGGGTGGGAAACCATCAGCATCATTGTTTCCATCAGTTGTTATAATTTGAATCCATTAACCCTTTAAGACCTACCATAGAACCAAGTCCGCCAGAGCTTATATTATATGTTTACATGCTGTGGAGCCATTTTTGGGAGCATTTCAAGTTGCTATACATCAATACAACCATTACAGCCCAAATTTTAATAATATGTCTGCATTAAGTGCATAGTAATTACATAAATTGCAAAAAAGTGCAATAAACTACAAAAAAATTGAAAATCGTTTTTGTTTTTTTAACATATATTTCTAGTTAGAGAAATTTAAGAGGCTTATCCCTCAAAACTGTAAATACAAAAAAGTTGCACAAAATAGTTTCCCACCACAGGAAATTTATTTTGAGTGTCTTCATAGTTTTATTTTTGAAATACACCAATTTTTATACACTGCAGGAAAAACGAAAATAAATATTATGATGCAAATTTGCAAAAAAGCAGCATATGCAACAAAATAAACTATTTCCAGCAGTGCAATATGAGTCCTAAGCATCCCAGAAACTACACAGAAAGTCATAAAGTCAAACATAACTTTTAAAAACACCAGTATAGGTTCATGAGGCCCTGATGGTAAAAAACTAAATTTCTGCGAAAAATGACGTCACTTCCGGTTTCGGGCAGGTCATGGCGGACATGCGATAGTTCACGCTGATGGACGTCTATTCCAACGTAGGAAGAGTTACAAACAGCTGATCGGATCGGCAAAGCGTGTTTCTGGAATATTATGTTTTTGTTGCTGCAAGTGCTTTTTATGCAGTTTTTGCAAAGCTATATGTGGAAGGAAACTGTGACCGAGGACAAGCTGATGGCAGAAGATGTAAGTACAACTCCTCCGGTTTCATATGCAAAACAAATTATTGCGCTAGCTCACGTGGTTGCAGAGCTACCGGGATTTAAAAATAGTTACGCAAAACAGAGCGTGCCCGCTCTGACCGGCTTTAAAGGGTTAAACCAGGATAACGTGATTGCTGTAAACCAACACGAACAGCTTTAATCTCACTTTTGTGGTTGTTTAAAGATAACATCCAGCAAATGTATCCATGGTAGCCTGTGCTAACATAAGATTATTTGCAGATACGTGTTTGCACAGGTAGAAAACAAAGTATTCATTGACAAACACGTGAAACAAAGACTCCAGTCGAAGTAGGAATTTCCCTGGTTGCAAAGGTCTCAGGGACTTTTGACAGTGGTGGAATTTCTTTATTTTTTATACATAATCTGCAAAACGATTGATTGAGCCTGGGATGTAACCAATGCCTTATCAATGAGTCACTGAGTACGTGGCTTTACAGTAAAAAGTTAAAGGCTAGTCTGAGTGCAAATGTTTGGGCTACTCGGTTATGAAAACATTCTGGGCGTGATAGCACTCTTCAAATAATAATCTCTTATGAAAAACTACAGAATTTATAATGTTTACCAAAGAATAAATGACAGATGGGATATGCCTGGGAGCCTGCCTCGTTTAGGGGTAAAGAAAAGAACAAATGTATTGGGGAAAATGACTGACTCAGGCTAATACTGTGATGTACCATCTTAGGGCTCTAAGATCTTTTTAATGTATTCTCATCTCTGGTTGAGGCCTAAAAGGGAAAGGAAAAGAGGAGAGCTGAATGGATTCCATTAATTTAATTGAAGCAAGCCCTGACAAGAGATAAAACATCTTGGGCCCACATCTCTTCAGCGTTGGCACCGGGGTTCATAGTAAACAAGCTGTGATCCGTAAACAAAGCCCAGACAGCACCGCCATGCTCTCCAGAGACTTCAAGGCCATGGAATATGTCAGAGATGGGCTTGAATGGATGCTGAAGTGCACCTCGCCCCTCGCACACTCCCCTCCACACTTAAGTATTCAAGCTGTGTTCTGATCATTGTGCCTCAGGGTGGATATTTTGATGCTGGTAGCTAGAGTAGCTGTTTCAGTGGCAGTACCTGCACCGGATTAAGTAGAAAGAGAGACATTCGCTGCAACAAGGCCATTGAAATATGGATACTATTGTTGAAATCTGGGCATAAGAACGAGATGTTTCACTGAAAGATATTATACACTCTCATCAAATGCACTATAAGGTAATGTGACACATTATGTGTGCACATGCAAGCTTTATGACAAATATCCCAGCGAGTTCTGCACATTCACACACAGTCACATGCTAGCTATAGTTGCAAGTCTACACTAAGGTAATGCTATATAAGTAAAATGAGAACATGCATGAATCCAGGACACTGGCACTGAAACACTGAATAAGAGTGTGCAACACACATGTTGTTCAACCACGCAAACAGCAAATGTATTTGGGTATATGACATTATTCTCTGAGTCGTTCCTCAGGAGGCTTTTCATAAAACCCAGCAGCAACCGTTAAAGCAGGAAAAGCTTTATCTTCACAAACTTGAGAGCAAACGGCTCAGACAATACGAGGCATCTATCACAAACTGGGCCTGCGTGCACGACAAATGTGCACAGGATGTCAAGGCTGAAGCCTTTGTGCACATGTATGTTTTACCTGGACTGTGGTATGAACATGAACCATTGCAGCTACAGTCAGCCCAACATTAAGTGGATATTTATTATTTTATTTTAATTATTTTAAACTTATTTGATTGATTTACCTCTAACTGACCCAGTTGATAAATGTGATGCTCTTGGTTGTGAATGGGTGAATGAAGCCAGTTGTGTAAAGTGCTCTGAGTATAAGAACCAGTCCGTTTACCGGTTATACTCCAGTGAACTCTGGGTTCAGTATCTTGCCCGAGGACGGCACGAGGAACAGTCAGGGATCAAACCACCGACCTTCCAGTCACTAACTGAGCTGCTCCTGTGTGTGTGTGTGTGTGCAACATCTCTAAAGTTAGAAATATCCTGTCTCAGAGTGAAAAACTAGTTCATGCATTTATTACTTCCAGGCTGGACGACTGTAATTCATTATTATCAGGAAGTCCTAAAAACTCCCTGAAAAGCCTTCAGCTAATCCAAAATGCTGCAGCAAGAGTCCTGACAGGGACTAGAAAGAGAGAGCATATTTCTCCTGTTTTGGCTTCCTGTTAAATCCAGAATTCAAAATCCTGCTCCTCACATACAAGGTCTTAAATAATCATACACAACACAGACATGAGATGGGGAGACGGGTCGGAGACGGTGGTACTTTGGAAAAAAACACTGAAATGTACAATACAATGGGCAAGACGAGGGGGGACAGCATGAGAGCAGAAAACAAAAAAGTGTCCACATCACAACATCATGAAGCACGTGACAAACAACAGGGGTGAGTAAGGGGGAGAAGTAAGCCTATCCAGACACAGCCGTCCTGCCCTGCAGCTATTCGTCCAGCGCTGGGCCCAGACCCGCCCTCCGACTCGGGGGCGTTTGGAACGAAGAGTCTAAACACAGTTTGTTATGTTCAGCTCCAGCCTTGAGACCACAGCTGGCGCTGATATGGTAGCTGCATGAAATAATGGTGGTGTTCTTGCTTTAGCGCGAACCCCTGCATGTCAATTTTACAGTCGATCTAATGTCCATCACTGGTTCCTCACCGTTCCCGTTGGAGAGCTGTGAGCCTCTCCACAATGTTGTCAGAGTCTCAGCACTCACAGCAGCCGCAAGCTTCTCCAAGATGTCCTCCGTGCTGCGTCTGATGAGTGATGAGCTCATTCTGAGAAGCCACGGCTCACTCCATCGTCCAATCAACACAGCGGGCAGCCTTGTGGGGATTTGAACAGCTGTTTCCCCTTTCTTTATTCTTCGATAAGCCAGGGCCAAGCCAACGCTGATCAGCAAGAACCCCGTTATCATGGTTCCGAAAAGATGTCTTCAATGTCTTGTCATGGGTGTCAATTGCATTCAGGTTTTAGAGAACAGACTGTGAGACTCTTAGAGGGTAGAGGGAGAGAAGCAGACAGACATGAGAAAGCCAAGCACGAAAGATAAGGAAGAGGGAGAAAGTGCGACTGCCTTCATCAAGAGCCAAACGAGAACCTCCAGTTCTTTGTGGTACCATATCCCCCTATTAGAGCACTTCGCTCTCACTCTGCAGGCCTACTTGTTGTTCCTAGAGTATTTAAAAGTAGAATGGGAGGCAGAGCCTTCAGTTTTCAGGCCCCTCTGCTGTCACCATAACTGGTGGCAGCAGATGGCCGCCCCTCCCTAAGCCTGGTTCTGCTGGAGGTTTCTTCCTGTTAAAAGGGAGTTTTTCCTTCCCACTGTCGCCCAAGAGGTTTTCTCTGTATGTGTTATTGTAGGGTCTACCTCACAATGTAAAGCACCTTGAAGCGACTGCTGTAATTTGGCGCTATATAAGTAAAACTGAATTGAAGTGAATTAAACCAGTCTTTGACGGACAAACCAACACAGAGGATTAATAACAAGGTGCCATCGACAGGTCCCACTCTAAAACAACAAGAAGATCAAATCTGACTTTTCCAGAAAACATCTAAAACAGCCGGGCTAGAAAAAAACAGCAACAGCTCATGATCTGAAGCATCTGCTTTTATTGAGAAAGGATGAAGTGTGCACACGATCCTGGCTACCACTTATTTCTCTTTGTGATTGGAAAATGGGAAAGGTACATTGAGTGATTTATTTATTTATATGTGGAAATATAAATAGAGATGCAATGTAAAAAAAACAAAAACAAAAAAAACAACATCTGCTTTGACCTCCTCTGACACAGCTTTCAAACTTCTTTTAGTTCTAAAACGTCTTCTTTGCTTCTTTGTCCTCCATTTGTTTAGTTTCCTCTGATGTTTAATGACACACCATGCCAACATATAGTTCAGGTAATCACTGTTTAGAAATAACCTTGTCAGTGTTTCATGATTTCATTAATGTGTTATCTTTGGTATTTCTCACAAATTCAACTAAAGAAATGCAAAGAACGTCCCGTGTTTCTGCCTGTAATAAAGTGCCTAAAGATGCAATTTGAAATTGGTTCTTTGCTAAGCTGACTGTTGTGCATAAATACAACTCTGGTTCATCCCTTGAATAAACAACAAACAACACAAACAACAAGAAACCTAATGATGAAGTACATGACTGGACTGAAACTGAGCATGGAGCTCTACTGCTCCAGACTGTAACAAAATAAAGAAAGTGTGGCTTCTTCAGAGCAAATATAAAGAAATGAGACTTAGATACCGATTAAATAAATCCAATCGTTTTTAAAGTCAGACAGATGGGATGACCAAATCTGTCACCTGCTGTCACCGCAGCAGAGCGTTTTTACCCAACAGGAAGCAGCTGAAGACCGCTGCAGTAAAGAGTTTCAAGAGTGGAAATAAGTCGACATCTTTGGGTTCTAGATCACTGCAGAGCATTTTCATCCAAATATGAAGAAAATGTTTAAAAATGTCTGTAATTCCTCAATGTAACACTTTTGTTTAAGGTCTTGAAATAAAGCTGAAAGTCTGCATTCAGTCTTGTTTGGGTTCAAATCCACTGGAGGTGACCAGCATCACGATTATGTTGTCATTATTTCTGAAACCTTTGGACCTCCCGAATTAGGTCCACCAACCGAAGTATCTGGGACGCCCCTGAAATGCGTGTTGTGTATATTTTTTTCTGTTTGTTTGTCAACAAAGTTATGTAAATACTGTCAAACTAAATGAAATGCTTCATGGAGAGGTGAACTATGGGCTGTGTCTTTATTTAAAATTGTGTAAAGCATATCTGAGCTCTCACAGTTACAACAGCCTGTTTGATACTAATAATAAAACAGTTACACAGATCAATAGACAAAATGAAAACTTTACTAACATCCTTCCCTACTTGAGCCCTAAACTGGGTGCAGACTGGGACGATGAGCGTAGCTCTTCTTGTCTTTGAAGTCATTTTCTTATTTTTTGCATTTTTTTGCATTAAAAAAGGACATTTTTCTTCTTGAGCAGATGGTCTAAAAAGGCTGGTGAAATCAGAGTATAATGACATTGCGTGATCATTTAGCCTTGCGGAGGCTGCTCAGGACCTCTAAAAGTAACTTAAGAATATTGTGGCAAATCAATAATGAAACTATGTAATCTGTTTTACTGTCCACCTTTTCCTTTGTTAGATAAATATCACTTTTGGATGTGAGCTATAAAGTGGATTCTTGCACTGGAACAGCAATCCAGTAATAGAGCAGACGATGCAACCAAATCCTGTAATAAGTTGTTTAGGTGGTAGACCCTGAGTAGTTCATATATCGTGGCTAAGTGTTCTGAAATGCTCTGCACCATTTCTCAAATGCACTTTGCCTTATTTTGTGGTGCATCTTCTCTCTTTGTATTACCCTCATTAGATCCCAGCTCTTTGTCATCCTATGGCTGACCTTGCAACAGTTTGGAGGAAAACACTTGCAGATCACGTATCTCAGCTGAACGTGCTATTGCATGTAAGACCCAATCAAAGCAGCGAGAGGAACGCCTCGCAGTCTAAGCATGGCGCTAGATAGTTTTGCAATAACCTTCTGACCAGAAACAGCTGAAATCATTATCAGCAGAATTTCTTTAGATGATGGAAATTACAATGTTTTCAAAGCCACACATCAAGTGTATCAGAATGATAACATTTACACACCTATCAACACGACAAACACTCACTTCAGAAGCATAAAAGATTACGCTTGTTCACTGCAATGTTTTTATCACCTCTGACGTCTAATATCATCAGAAATATCAGCCTTCTCTTGTTTGCTCTTTTGTAAGACTGTTTATTTTCCCACATCGAAGCTTAGCGTCTTTCTCTTCCATACACAGCAGTGCAACACTGTTATGAATATCTGTGTTTGGACTGATTAAGGCAGGTTAAGACAGGCTGGTGATAAACGGTTGTTACAGAAAATATCATTATATCATTTCTCTCTTTGAGACATGCAACCTTTAGTCATAGACTCATGCACAGTCCTGCCAATTCTCAAGTTTGCTTTCCAGCTGCTTTATCAAAGTAATTTCCCTGGGTAACGACACAAAAGCAAAGTTACAGAGAGCGTCATTGTCCAGGATAAAACAGCCAACATGCAGCTGAGGAAGCTGATTTAGGAAATTCTGGAGGCCTGTAGCAGCTCCATCAGCTATAATTCAGAGTTAGTGTTTCTTTTGTGAAGTTAGAAACAACAAATATTAACATACAGTTTCCACATTGTTCCCACAGTGACAGAGGTGGGCATACATATAAACATTTTTTTAATACTAATGTGTAACACGAAAAAACTGATGGCACATTTTTAAGTGGTGGGGAGCAGTGTTGGTCAAGTTACTTGAAAAAGTAATCAGTAACTAATTACTGATTACTTCCCCGAAAAAGTAATCCTGTTACTTTACTGATTACTTATTTTCAAAAGTAATTAATTACTTAGTTACTTTAAATCTTTTAACTTTATGCATCAAGCAAAAATTTAATTATCTGCAACATTCTCTGACTGGAAGAAATTAGTTTAATATTTAAACCTATTTTCTGCACATTCCAGCACATAAAATAAAATATTTTGTGTGTTTACACTCAGTCTTTCAAATAGATGCAAGTAAAACACAGCAGAAAATAAATAAAGTCAAAGACTAGCGGTCCTGTTGCTCTATTTTCACCTGTAAAGCAGGAGTGGGGTAGGCGGAGGGTTACCCTGGTGCAGGTGTGCAGCGGTCAGTGGAAGAATCCGCGAGTTTCTCTGTGAGTTTCCCATTACGTCGTAGCTACTCGGTGCTTGTTTGGAAGTTTAGGGGTTTTTTCGCTGTAAAAAGAAGTTTTCTTCCCACGCACAACGGACACTAATGTTTTTGTCACTTTTTATGGAATCAAACTCAAAGTAAGGTCAGTACTTCCACGCTTTAAACGCTGCACGCTCATACTCTCTCTGCACTCGATATATGATCCATTGTTGATCTGCACACAGCTGTTGTCACGAACGTCGCACTCGCTTACGTCACTGTCATGAGACATTCTCGCAAAAAAATCACAGTTTTAGTAACGCAGTAACGCAGCGTTCCTACGGGAAAGTAACGGTAATCTAATTACTGTTTTTGCAATAGTAATCCCTTACTTTACTCGTTACTTGAAAAAAGTAATCGGATTACAGTAACGCGTTACAACGCGTTACTGCCCATCTCTGGTGGGGAGAGTATTAATGCACAGCAGCACTCGCTTCATTATATGAAACCTATATTGACTATTTCTTGTTGAGGCGTTTTAGCCTCGAAGAACATCGGCTCTGCAGAATGACTTCACCACCACACGTCCCAACAATGGGGCCCGTGACTCCCATTGTTGGGACCATAGGATCAGCTGATGGGCCTGAAAAGCTTGAGACACCTTGAATTCTTACAGTATAACTGTTAATATAAGCAGTCATGATAGCGCGCTACCCTCATGAAAATAATGATCTGACAGAGCATTTCATGCACAACAATGTTTATCTCAGTCTGCTCAATCTTTCTATCGGTGCAAATCCTCAGTGTGTCTTTGCAAATGTTGAAAGTCTACGATGACTATCTGACAGGAGAACATTGTCACACATCCACATCTGCAGCTTTGGCATTTTGTTCCCGGTCTTCAGAGATCAGTACTCACCTTTCAAAGCAGACCTGATGCAGGTGTTGTGGAAATACCCTCCCGGTGTTTCACCTGTTGGCTTTTTAATCAGATCCCCTTATGCTGTGGCCCACACCTTGGGACCACTTTATCTGCTCTTGAATCATCTGATAACCCTTTCCTCAATCAACCTCCATAACTGGATGAAAAGGAGAAACAGATCAGTAACACTTGAATGCTTGCATGGCCTTCTTGCTTAACATCTGTGTGCAGAGTGCAGCGCAGAGAAGGAAACACCAGCACTTGTGCTGATTGAGATGAGATTGGATTCACAGGCAGAACAAAGGGAAGGAGAGCTAGGGAGACTGTGAACCACGTCGCGTGGCATTGCATCATAGCTGTTCCCATTGTCTCACTTTAATTTTGAATTGACAGCACTGAATCACTGCCATTTCAAAGTGTTCCTGGGCAATCGTTCTCCAGGCTCTCTGAAGAGCTTTTAGAGTTTTGGCTGCATTTTCACTCATTTTTAGTTCAGGACTTTTTAACAGGAATGTGTGTCGGTGTATTTTTTTATATTATGATGCCATGTAATACTGATTCATTCATTCTTTCCAGTCTAAAAAGGGGCTGAACCAAAGTTGTTTCATCCAGAATGTGCAGTTAATGAAGCCTGTGTTAAACTCTGCAATACTTCCTAAAAAAGAACCATCCAAATATTATTTATGTGGTAAAACAGAAACAAGTAGAAGGTGCGAAACACTGAAAAGACTGAAGACATCATCGTGTTTAATCACATGTGCATTTTGATTAAGACCACCTCACCAATCAATAAAGTCTTTGAACTTAAATAAGTCACTGCTGGCTACTCACAATATTGCTAACTGCTCCATACACCTGCACACACACACACACACACGCACACACACACACACACACCTAAGTGATTTCCCTTTGATGAATTGATTCCTTTGACCTTGAGTTTGAGAGTAAACACACTTCAAGGGGATATTAGTATAAAAATGGACAGAGCTGCATTTCTGCCTTTGGCAGAGTCACAGTGACATTAACAGTGTTTCTGCAGAGAGAGAATGAGACATGCACCCTAAAACAAAGAAGAGATCAGTTTCTTTGATAAGATTCAGATCTGTCCTGCTTGCTATCAGGCGCGGCTCACCCTCATTACAGGTTCACACAGGATGACACATTCAGTCTGTTTGCAGCTTGCTACATGTTGCAATAGTTCAGTATTTACACAATTATCAACTGTGTGCTTGTGGCACTATTTGCAAATTTGTTGCAACTTTACATTAAAAGCACATAACTGCATAATCATAGTTCACCTTGCAGGAAATGCAATATTAGATTTTTTACTCTTGAATATTTGGATTAAACAAAACACAGGGCTCTGTGTGCAGGCGGATGGAGAGGAGGATCCAAATGCGAGACTCGGACACTGAATACAACTCAAAACCTCAGCTTTATTGCTGGCATGAAGACAAAACATGAAGTGAACACTGAGAACACAAACACGCAGGCGTAATCTGAGGGTACGACGCGACACTGAGCACAGGAAAACACAGGGCTAATATACACAGGGTGGTAATCAGGGAATGGGCAACAGGAGACACAGCTGGGAGAAATTGGACTAACGAGACAGGGGAGCAGCAGAACTGAACACATTCACATGAGACACAGACCTTCACAATAAAACAGGAAACAAGAAACCACTAAACAAAGACGCAGACAGAATATAACACATGCAACTCAAACAATACATGAAACAACAAATCCTTAAATACGGATGAACAGAAACATGGAACTCTAATAATAATAATCATCATAGCATCAGAGAAACAAAACAATCATTCAAAAATAAACCAAAACATAAGAACTCAAAACGCTGGGTCGAACCTGACCCAGAACCGTGACAACACGATGAGAATATACAATATTTATTGATAACTGACAAAAAAATCAGTCATTGTTATTGTTTAATTGTTCTTTATTTGGTGGTCAGCTCCATGTGACTTGAATTGACTTAATCTGACAAAACAGACAAAAGAGACACGAGTAGTTAATGAAAACAGTACAAAAGCATATACAAAGAACTGTTCATTTATAAACATCATAGTTATCATAGAATCAGAGAACAGCTGCTCACAGAATGATGGTAGAAACCAATTATTGCCTGATTTCCTGTGTTGTGTAGTATTAAAATGAATTTGTCACAGCAAGTGCCACCAAAGAAAACAAGTGTTCCAGACTGGTACTTTAACATAAAAGAAGAAATTACATGATTTTATAAAGCATATTTACAGAATTTCATTGACCAGTTTCCAACTGTGTCGGTGTCATTGCTGGATAAAAGTAATAGATGTTTAATTTAATTTAATTCAGTGTTATTTATACAGCGTGACAACAGTTGCCTCAAGGCAATGTTGGGATGTGCGATCAATGTGATTGAACAAGTAGCCATAAAGTTTAAAAGTTCAACTACATTCGTACTTTTTAAAACACAAAGAAACCGTCTTTACAGTTTCTTTGTGCAACATCAGGGCTGAAATGGCATGTGACTGTTTTGATTTCATTTATATTTATATCTGCTGTGGCTGGAGAGCCTGGGGTCCTCTAATCTGCACGTCAAAGCATCCTTGAGCAAGATACTGAACCCTAAGTTTCTCTCAATGAATCCATGTGAATGTGTGAATGATACATCACACCTTTCTGCAGCTTCAGATGTTGCCTAACTTCCCTCCGTGCTACCTTGATCGTGGCCTTTAATCTCCTACTCCATGCAGGGTACTTCTCCTTGTGGCTCTTCATCTTATAGCCATCCATCTCTGTGATCACTGCCATGGTGCAAATCAGCTGATTAGTCTCAGTGATGGTCGCAGTAGGGATTGTCTGTAATGCTGCATTCACATCTTCTAGTAGACCTTCAGAGGGTGCTTCATATAGTCTTGGTAATCGGCCATGGAGGGTTTAGGTTTCCGGCTTCGCCATGATCCCGTAGGTCAGGTCAGGTGCTCTCACACTCTCACACCTTCAGTTGTACTTGGGGCTTTAGTACCTAATCTTGTGTAGGCGCGATGATATCTCCCCCCTGACTTGATGTCCTGGTTCCCCCTGATCTGACACTCGGAATTGCTAACTGAAGGCGGGACAGTCCTGAACCCCAAGGATGACAAGAAGGGACCGCTCCCATCCAGCTACCTGCCAATAACCTGCCTCAGTACCATATGAAAGCTCCTTTAAGGAATCATAGAGGCTAAGATGAACAGGGACATTGGTCTATACATGAGTGGGGGACAGAACGGAAGTAGCAAGAATACCAGAGGAGTAAAACACCAGCTCCTCCTAGACAAAGCCGAGACTGTAATACCAGACTGACCAACTTGTGGACTGCCTGGATTGATTACAAGAAGGCCTATGACTCGATGCCACACACCTGGATCCTGGAATGCCTAAAAGTGTACAAATCAACAGGACCCTAAGTTCCTTCATCAGGAACTCAATTGGTATGTCACAAACTACACTAGAGGCCAACTTCAAGCCAATAGCATAAGTCACCATCAAGTGAGGGATCTACCAAGGAGATGCTCTGTCCCCACTGCTGTTCTGCATAGGCCTGAACCCCCTCAGTGACAAGACTGGCTACGGATACTGACTACAGAATGGAGCAATTTTCAGCCACCTCATGTACATGGATGAAATCAAGCTATATGCCAGGCATGAACGAGACATGGATTCACTGATCCACACCACCAGGATATACAGCAATGACATCGGAATGTCGTTCAGACTGGAAAAGTGTAGTCGGATGGGAACAAAGTGACGGAAAGGGGATCGCGCTACCGGATGGCAACATTGGAGACATAGAGGACCGCTACCTGCAGAAACCTCTAGCTGGGGTGGAGTTGGCTGGAGCTAAGCTGGGCACTCAGACCGCAGCTACCAGTATTCAGTCTGCTCAGGGCACTTGTCAGGCAGAGACAGCAATAAGTAGTCCATATCTGGCTGAATGAGCACATCAGAGCTCTCAGCTGACTGAAGAAGACTGGGTCGGCTCGCCTGAGCTCTCATCAGAGACAGATGGCTGAGATGGCTGAATGGGCTGCACCGGTTTAAAAACCTCCAGGGGTCCAGAGGTGCATCGTGTATCAGACTCACATACAGCCTTAGTTGTAGCCAGCTCAGCTGAAACAGTCTGTAAATCTAATGAGCAGGAATTAACACTCTCTGTCATTATAATTCCAGGCTCAGAAGGAGCAGGATGAAAACAGTCTTTAAAGTCCATAGAGTTGGAAATAACAGCCTAGAAAAGACAGACTTGGAGTCCAAACACTCTGGAAAACGTGCCTGTGAACAGCTAACAAAGTCTCCGACAAAGGAGTCTCTTTATCTCCAAGCTCGGAAAGAGTATGAGCAAAATAGTCTTTTTTACTTACCACTGCCGGGTGCTCTGCAGAAGTTCCAGCTTCCGGCCGTGGTCATGTGCACCAATGATGCGGACGCCGCTTCCGCTTTGAAGCTACCGGCTTGGTAGCTGCGTTACTCCTGGGTGGGTCCAGGGTGGGATTGTGGAGTTGGGGTTCTGGAGGTGCTCTGCCTCCAGGCTGGAGTTGTGGCTGGGCCTGAGGGCCTGGGTCACCAGGTGTGTTGCCAGGGTTTTGAATGGGTGCATGCATGGGGGCCCGGCCCTTGCACCGGGGCCTTTGGTAGATCGATGGACCTGCAGGCCTCTTCACCTGGCCTCTTCCACTCCCGTGTTGTGTTTTTTTTTCTTTTTTCTCTTTCCAAGATGGCGCCACAGTAGGCAGCCTGTTTCCTCAGCTCCCAGCTTTTTCCTTTCCTTTCTGTTTTTTCTTGTGCTTTAAGTTTTTTTTTACCCAACACTCTTGGTTGTGTTTTCTTGAGCAACGGGACATGGACCCACAAACGTTTGTGAGAGTAGTAGCATGTCTTCTACTCTTTGTGGGACTTTTTACCACCACTTCTGGAGAACCTGTAAGCCAAGCCATTGTTTATGGTAGGGAGCAGCTACTAGCACTGGGCAACTGGAGAGTACTCCCGGAGGAGCGACCCAAGATTCCGAAGGAATTATGACGTCGGAGGAGGGGATGCAGGGCTGGAGTGAAGTACCAGGAAAGAAGTAGACTGTACAAACCAAGAATTCCATCCATTCTCATGGGTAATGTAAGATCTTTACCCAACAAGATGGAAGAGCTAATGGCGCTAACCAGACTGCAGTGGGAGTACAAGCAGAGCAGCCTCTTCCTGTTCACTGAGACATGGCTCACCGACCACACACCGGACTCTGTCATAACTCTGGATGGCTGGTTAGAGCGGACCGGAGTCTAATGGAGAGTGGTAAGAGGTGGGGGAGTAGCAATGTATGTCAATGAGAGATGGTGTAACCCGGGACACATCACTGTGAAGGAACAGAGCTGTACCAAAGACATTGAACTGTTGGCAGTTAGCGTCCGGCAATACCACCTGGCCAAGGAATTTTCACACAAAGCAGGCTTACAGTGCATCACCCCTCCCCCCGCTTGGCAACTCAGACCACAACCTGGTCCTTCTCCACCCCACCTACACTCCTATGGTGAAGAGGAGTGTAAGAAGAATGTGATAAGGGTGTGGTCTGAGGAATGCATTGGCAGGAACTCTGCAAGCCTCACGGTGAGGATATCGACGCCCTCACCCACTGCATCACGGACTACATTAATTTCTGTGTTGAGAACACTGTGCCTACCAAGAAGGTACGGTGTTTCTCAAACAATAAACCGTGGGTCACCCCAGAACTGAAGGCCCTGCTGAACAAGAAGAAGAGTGCTTTCTGGTCGGGAAACGAGGAGGAACTGAAGAAAGTCCAAAAGGATCTTAAATACAAGAACCGAGAAGGCAAGGAGCGCTTCAGTAGAAAGATGGAAAACTAACTCCAACAGAAAAACGTCAGAGAAATCTGGAGGAACATGAAAAAAATCTCTGGACACTTCCAGGACAATGGAGGAGCCACAGTGTCTGCTGTCCGGGGGTGGGCTAACGACTTGAATCTGTTTTTCAACAGATTTGACAATGGCCCACTGATCACCTCTCCCACCCCCCAGATTCCATCAACCCCCCTCCAGTATCTGCCCCCAGCCCAGCCTCACATCTACTTCACAGCTGATCAGGTGAGAAATCAGCTCAAGAGGACGAAGGCGAGGAAGGCAGCAGAATCTGCTCCAGACTGCTCAGGGACTGTGCAGACCAGCTCTGTCAGGTGGTCCTGTACATCTTCAACCTGAGCCTGGAGAGGGTTCCTGAACTGTGGAAGACTTCCTGTGTGGCTCCGGTGCCAAAAATCGCAAACCCCAGGGAGCCCAACCACTTCAGGCCTGTTGCCTTGACTTCTCATCTGATGAAGACCATGGAAAAGCTCATCCACCACCACCTTCGGCCACTGGTGGGCTCAGTGTTGGACCTCCTGCAGTTCGCCTACCGTTCTGGAATTGGGGTGGATGACGCTGTCATCTACCCGTTACCCCGATCCCTCTCTCACCTAGAGCAGGCGGGGAGCTCTGTGAGGATCATGTTTTTTGACTTCTCCAGTGCTTTCAACACCATCCAACCCGCACTACTGAGAGGGAAGCTGGAGGGAGCCGGAGTAGGCAAACAGCTGACTGCATGGACCATGGACTACCTTACCAACAGTATGTGAGGCTCCATGACTGTGTGTCCGAGGTGGTAATCTGCAGCACGGGGCACCACAGGGCACGGTTCTCTCACCTTTCCTGTTCAGCCTTTACACTTCAGACTTCTGTTATAATTCGGACGATTGCCTTCTACAGAAGTTCTCAGATGATACAGCCATCATTGGATGCGTATCAGACGGGAATGATCAGGAATACAGGCGGGTCATCAGTGACTTTGTTGGCTGGTGTGAGACCAACGTACTCCAAATCAACGCCGGCAAGACAAAGGAGATGATCATAGACTTCAGGAGGAAGTCACCTCCTACAACACCGGTGAACATCCAAGGGAAAGACATTGAGATAGTGGACTCTTATAAGCACCTGGGTGTTCACCTCAACAATAAACTGGACTGGACTACAAATACAGACGTCCTGTATAAGAAGTCAGAGTCGACTCCACCTGCTGAGGAGACTGAGGTCCTTCGGAGTCTGCAGGACTCTGTTAAGGACGACACTGTGGTAGCATCTGCCCTTTTCTATGCAGTGGCCTGCTGGGGGAGTGGATGCACGGACAGGAGCAGGACTGACAAACTGGTGCGGAGGTCTAGCTCCATCTTATCTTATCTTATCTTATCTTTTAGAATCTGGGAGTTGACTGAATGTTGGGATGGGTGTAGTTCTCTCCAGCGGAAACGTTAGAGCACTCGTGCAAATATGTGATGTCTTGATGAATCGAGCAGGTATTTGAAGTTTACTCAGCACCATTCTCACATGAAAATATCTTTAAAGTTTATTTTGTGACCCAGACAGAGTAATATTTCAAACTCTGCCACTCTGTGTTCCTCCGCCACTGCCTCGTTTGAGTTTTGGATGAAATGCATTCTGGGATATTGCATTTCGTCATTTAGAGCTGATTGGAGACCAGAACAGCCAATCAGATTTTTTTGCATCCAAGTCTGTGATTGGCTGGTTTAGTGGCACAACTATAACGGTATACAGAAAGAGTTGAGCGCGCACGGGCAGAAATGTTGAGACCAAGAGCAACACATTGCGAGCGAGCGCAAAAACTGAGCGAGAGGGGCTGCTGTTGTGTGTGTGTGTGTGTGTGGTTAATAGCAAACACTGAAATACAGTTTTTCACGCAGGAATGAATTTTGTTCACTCAAATTCAGCTTTTCTTCACTCAAAATAAATTTCTCCTCAAAATGCAACACTTGCACCTGCAAACTTTTTACGTGTGCTCAGAATAGTTGCACAAAAATAACGCCATACTCACAGACACACTCTATCTTAGTCGACTGCTGCCTCTGAACATATCAGGTGTTATTAGTACTGTGTGCTGCTCAGTAACATTTAACATTATTTACTGTTTTGAATATGTTGGTTGGTGCTGTGCTTTCCCTACTCGGTTGTCTTTTGAAGCAGATTTTCAGTGTCTTTTCTCTCTTCTCCTCTGGTTTTCTCTCCTTCTGTTAAGCTTCTTTCTCACTTTCTTCTTTTTCTTTCCTGTCCTCGGTCCTGTCTGTCCTTATTGTAATAACTGAAAACAAAAAAATTCTAATAAAAATCTAATAAGCTATGACCATCAAGTGGACCAGTATAGCAAAAGCCATAATGGTCCAATTGGGAAAGTAAGTGTCGGGCATTTTTCTTGGCCTTCAGACAATAAAGCTACTGTTGCTACTCTACCTGACAGGACAGGAAATAAGTACCACCTATTAGATCCCAGTTCTTTTGTATTCTTTACGGCCAAAACTGACACGGCTCAAAGTGGTCTTTTACTTAAGAAATGATCTTTAATTTTACATATTCCTGAACACACGGACACACAAGCTCAGGTCTCAAGCAGAAAAAGGAAGCCAGGATATTTATGTACTTCTCGACGTCACACTTTAAGTTTCGATCAAACATTCTGCTTAGTTTCACTTTCTGCCTGCAGTTACCGCGCTCTGCAAAAGCACGCAGCTTCCTGTCCGTACTTTTAGCTCAAACTCAAAGCTGGCCTCTCTTATACCTAAACCAATATAACCAGCAAATAAGATTCAAAATATATTTTTCAAAACTCAACACCTCACTGTGCTTGGGGCCGTATAGTAACGTGGGCGAAAGTTCTGTGACATCATTTGCATGTTCAATTCAATTCAATTCAATTTTATTTATATATCGAGCTCAAGGCGCTTCATAGATACAGAGAAAAACCCAACAATCATATGACCCCCTATGAGCAGCACTTTGGCGACAGTGGGAAGGAAAAACTCCCTTTTAACAGGAAGAAACCTCCAGCAGAACCAGGCTCAGGGAGGGGCGGGGCCATCTGCTGTGATTGGTTGGGGTGAGAGAAGGAAGACAGGATAAAGACATGCTGTGCATGTGACACACAAAACACAACAATGGAGGACTTGGTCAGTATACCTGCTGATGGAAAGCCTCTGGACCCTTTTGTTGGACCAGTGTTGGTTTTGGAGGCATTTCCTTCTTTGTAGGGTTTCATAAATTGCACGTCTGTAAAGGAGTCGCTTTCATGAGTTGTTTAGTGATGCTAGTGACTTGCCAGTTGGCGGCATGGAGTCTGTTGGCATCACATTTTCATTTAGTCACCTTCTGGAAACACCTCCCACCTCGGCTTGTCTTACAACACAGTGGATAACCAGAGAATGTGGCCGGGCGGCAGCTGATAACACGGCGCTAACTTCATGTCTTGAAAGAAAAAATCTATCAGCAGGCTGTGAATTGCAGGCTGAGCACCTGATAAAGACAACAGCTGGATGAGACAAGGTTACTGTTTATACATCCTCGTTTGTGCGTCTCTGTCTTTCCTTTTGCCTTCAGTAAATGAAAAGTATTCTTCACTGGGCTGAGAGATTACTGATGTGGTCACTGAAGAATATCCAGTTTTATTTGAGAACGTCTTGGTTGGCTTTTGCAGTATGTGGATAATTATCCCTTTCTGCAACAAAAGCATTGTATACTTAGTTTTGCAGCAATAGTCTGGATTTGAGACTTCGTGCACTTCAGGACACGTTCTACTACTTCTATCTTCATCAGTACAACCTGGTTGAACCGTGAGCTGCCTTCACCAAGTCTGAGAGATTAATAATTAGTAGGTGGCACTCATAGGGATCATTGTTTTGGAGGAAAAGTCATATGATCCACAGAATGGCGCTTTTAGATTGGTTAGCTGCTGCTATTGCCACATCCTCCATGTGAAAGCTGTGGGGAAAATTGGGGTTAACTGCATGAGTTGATGGCCAGCTTCATGTTTATTCTGATGCAAATGCTAACAGAGAGAGACAGACTGGCTGCAGCTGCCAGCCAGAGCTGTCACCCTACAGCCTCAAGTTAGTAATTAAAATCAAACTTGAACCCAAATCAGTGTGTTAAGGACTCCTTCCTTATACTTCATTTCTTACCATGCTGGACCTAACAATGATCAACTTCCTCCTGTTAGCAAGTAAATCTGAAATAAATCACTAAAGCACAAATTACTAAAGCAAACATAACAAATTATGACCTTACATGAGACTTTCCCTTATTTTGTGACACCAGACACCTCTGCCTGTTTCAGCCGGGCAGTCACATCCCCGCCTCACATTAGCTTGTTTACCTGTACAACCCCGTACGACAGCACAATGATGCTGTTACTTCAGTTAACATGGAGAGATTTCCACAAATCTTCACTCACATTGCTCATTACTGATAGCAGTAACTGGATAATTAAACTAGCTTACATACAAAACAAACCTCATTAAAAAAATTCACATACATAAACGTCTGCACTCCTGACTGACATTTTGAGGAGAGCAGTGCTATTCGGGCAATAGTTGCCTCAACAGTACTAACAATAGCTGCACTTTGAGGCAACTATTGTTGTGATTTAGTGCTACACAAATCAAATCGAATTGAATGGAAATATTTAACTTTTTACTTTTTATTTTCCCTCCAGATAATAATAATGGATTGGATTGCTTTTCAAGGCACCCAAAGCGCTTTACAATGCCACTATTCATTCACACACTGGTGGAGGCAGCTACAGTTGTAGCCACAGCTGCCCTGGGGCAGACTGACAGAAGTGAGGCTGCCATATCGCGCCATCGGCCCCTCTGGCCAACACCAGTAGGTGGTAGGGTACTTGCCCAAGGACACAACGACCAGGACAGAGAGCCCGGGGATCGAACCGGCGACCTTCCGGTTACAGATACGCTTCCCAACCCCCTGAACCACGGACTTTACATCACGATCTGATGTAAAGTCTCAAAAATGAGACCAAATATAGAGGACAGTCATTTTCCTCCTTTCTAGAGGATGGAGGAAACAGAGCTACATTCATTTTCAAAAAGTAATATAGTAAATTAGATATTGATGAGAAAAGTTCATATATGCAGATTCAAGAACTTCCCAACTACCGTGATTATAGATCATAGGTGTCAAACTTTGGCCCGCAGCCTAATTACATTTGGCCCATGAAGCCATACCAAATTATTATTAGAGCTGGGCTGCTGGTATTATACAGCTAATATATATATTGTTTAGTATTAAGCTTTGCTTGTTCCATATTCAGTTTTTCAGCAAAACGTGTTTGAGTCCATAAGAAAAGATTCATTCTTATATCTGGAGGAAGATTTTTTTTCTAATAAATATTAACGTTAGCCCGCGACTTTGTTCCAGTTTTGAATTTTGGCCCACTGTGTGTTTGAGTTTGACACCCCTGCTATAGATCAACAAAGTCAAAATGTATACGGTGCATCAGGTTATATCGAAGCAGGAATGTGATCATGTGAGTCACATTTAGTTTATTACAAGCACACGACTAAAACATTTAATGTCTCATACTGTGTTGTGAAGATGGCAGCAGGATGTGTTGTGTGATTCAGAGCTGTTGTTGTACCCAAACACAGGAGTGCGTTTCTATTTCCAGCTCATAAAAACCTGCACAGTTTCAAAATGATGTCGTCTACTGTACATAACGCTGTTTCCATGGTTATGGTTACATTTTTATTCAACATTTTATTTTGTCATCTAAAGTTAGACAGTTACAAAATGCTAAACACGTTTAGCATTGTTGCCATCCCAAACACACAAATCATGTGTTCCTGCACAGAGTACAGGTCAGAAATAGTTCCAGTAAATCTAATAAACATTTACAAAACTGCGAGAAACACATGACGTTATTATATATATATTCAAAGAAGACAGCTGATACTTTATATTCCAAAATTGTGTGAATCAAAAGAGAAATCTTTACATTTGCTGTTTGGACTCAGATCTGACTTCAGTGCGTGTTTGTGAAAAAGCTCCCTGCTGCTGCAGCGCTTTCAACACTGAAATATTTAAATCAGTTATGTTCTAGCACGTTACACACTACACACGTCCGGTCCTGCATGGCTTTGTTAGTTCAGTGTACCTGTCATCGATCAGCACTGAGTCTGTTGTTGTATTTACACAGGAATAAATAATAGTTTTACGAAGTGTTAGCTTAGTGTTTGGTTTGTCTGAGGTTAAACGTGTAATTAGACACCAGTTAACATCCTGATAACAGACGCACTCCACGACAACGAGCATTTCATTTCCAGTTCATTTCAGGTCAAACAAACATCAGCAGACAATGACCCTCAGTCTGACACAAGCTCTGACATTATCCATAAAAATAACACTAATCCCCTCTAAATAATCCTAATCCTGTTCAAAGAAAGAGAAAAGGCAGCATAAATCCTTGGATAAAGATACATCTGTCAGTGGGGAATGGGGGTGCAGCTATTTAAACAGAGCTGCTATGTAAGTGCATGCATACCACACAGTGTAGTACAATCGGGTGAACAGCTCCCTCATGGCCCATATTCAACCTGGAAGCCATGTGGCACAACAAAGGCTGTTCGTCCTGCTGCCGACCTCCCCTCGCTCTCCCAGCAGCACATTGTTAACACTCAGCGGGTCTCTGTATTGACTTTGTGACCCCACTGTCTGCTGGTGGCTGAGCTGTTTCTTTTTCTTCACAGATTAGCATCTCTAAAGGGAGAAACAGGGGGGCTGTCCACCTTCAGCCAGATTAGAAGGTTCATGTCAGTTTCAACTCAATCTGCTAAACAACAAGCAACGCTGACTCTGGTAGTAAGAGTAAAATCAGGGAGTTACACCTGATCCCACCGCAGATAGCTGTCCCCTTAGCAGCCCACACATAAAGACGAAGCAGGACTCTGATGATGTCCTCCCACAGAGCCACCTCTCCCTCACATCACTATGTTTGCATGTTTTGATCATTGTTCACAGTGGTGAGGACCGGTTTCTCAGTCAAGGCTTACATTCATATCTCAGACTTGAGCTAATAAACATCTTATAATATAACAAAGTAAATGCAGACGGAGGCTGAGAGGGCTGTCCCTTTGGTGAGGGAGGCATGCTTCTGTAACACAGCGAGCAGGTGATCTGACGGGGAGAAGCACAGCTCACTCCTTCTCAGTAAGTGGACACTCATCCGCTGGTCAAGTGATAACTTGATAGTAATGATTGTGGTAATTGAGGAACAGCAATTTTATTCTGCAGTATGTTATTGTGCAGCTACAGCAGATGGTTGTTCACAGGTTTACCATCAGATATGGAACAATTCAGTCAACCAAAGCTTTCTTTCAAATATTGGTCTATGAAGTTTTACTTCAGTGGTGATTTTATTTATGTATTTATTTATTTATTTATTTTTTATTTTATTTTATTTTTTATTTTATTTTTTTTGCCTGTCCCATTTGGTTCTTTAGCCGTCAGAATTGTTGTCTGAAGACCAACAAGGAGACCCAATGGATTTATTTTGCCAAATGGATCATCATGGCCTTGCCATATTGGTCCATTTGATCGACCTTTGTTTTTATTATTTATTTTATTTTCAGTTGTTACAGACGGGACAGACATGACTGAGGGATAGGAAAGGGAGAAAGAAAGAGGAAGGAAAAGAAAAACAGAAGGGGAGAGGGACAGTGAGAAAGGGGGGAAAAAATCTCCGGGATCAGCTGTTGAGAGAAAAAGAATAGAAAACAAGCAAAAAACAAACAAAGCAACATACTAAACACAACACCATCGCATTAATCTAGCTAAGTGTAACTAACTTCTAACTTCAGTGGTGATTTTAATGTAATATAACTGAGGGACACCTGCCGCATTAATGTTAGACATGAGTCCTTGTGTCTACGGCAGATTAAACACAGTAAATTCACCACACGGACGTGATTCTGCTGGTATTTCAGTCTCTCTGTTACAAATTCTTAAAGCGTTCTTACAAAGTAACCAAAGAAGCATCTGTGGAGTATTCGATGAGACGTCTGTGAGCTTTACGACACAAGGAAAAAACTTTTTAAAAACCGTGTCTGTTGCACTTTCTTGGTGTATTCAGTTCCTCCTGACCTGCCGTCCTCTCTCTAACTGTCAGCTCAGCCTCAGCGTTGCAGGCCTTTTACAGCCGGGCTCTTTCTGAAGCAGACGAGTCAGCGCAGGACTGACGGACGACCAAACTGTTGTCCTTGTCGGCAGTGATAAATGGCTCTGTTTGAAATTGTTGAGGTGGGGCCCAGAGCTGTTTGATGAACCAGAAAATGAAATGATTGCTATTGGGCATCTACTGACTGGACTGCTGGCGACACTCTTCCATCCTCCCAAAGGTTAATTGGACTTGAACCCAGAAAATCAAGAGGTTAAGCAGGGTCAGCGTGACAGCAGGTCCTTCTGGGAACAGACCTCTCAAATGTTTGCTAATCAGATTTGTTTTGGGGCTTTCCTCATGATGATGCTTCCATGTGAAGCTTTGTTGTGGGTGCACTACACTGCAGTATTGATTCTCACATAATAACATTATCTTCAGCGACTGCAGGGGGTCAGTTATATTCACTTGTTTGCAGTCTGGAAAAACACAGCTTCCCTGCTGCTTTGCTGATATTTCTATTGGTGTTCAGTGATCGTCTATTGATGTCTGTGTGTGTGGCTCCTACTTTACTGATGAATCTCTTAATGTGTAGTTCACAGGAGGTTGTGTGTGTGTTGAGCATGGTATAATGATTGCCCGCCATAATCATACAATTATTAATGTTGAAATAATTACTGATAGACGCCTCAGGTCTTCTTCACCGAGCTCTGCTCAGAGCACAAGAGAAAAACGACATCTCAGCTCTTCTTCTGTGGTGTCCTCACAGCAGACTGAGCAGTGGTGGCATCCTCAGCGCGGGTCAGACAGCACATGCCACTGTGGCACTTTTATTGCCACTATTTGAAGTGTTTCTTGTTTTTAGCAGTTGCAGTAAGATAGCACGGCCACTAGATGACACCATGAGATAACCACTTTTTTTTTAATTTTTAAATTTATTTTCTAAAATTTCACAGCTTGTGTAACAGTAACACTTGGATTTGTGATAATCCTGAAAGTGGGATGTCTGTGGCTGTGTTGGTTCGATTTCCAGCGTCCTCCAGCCTGCATGTTCACGTGTGCTTTGGCAAGACACTGAACTCCAAATTGCCTCCATTGTGTAACAGATAAAGAAGTTAAGAGTAAAGCACTTTGTGAATGTGACTTTGAGTGATGAATAATACCAGAAAAGCACTGTATTAATGTAATTTACCATCGTTTGTGTGATAATATACATGGGCATAAAACCAAAGCTAGCATTATAGGACTTTATACCCTGCTGTGTTTGCTGTATGTGCGACACACGGTGTGAAAGACAAGTCGGGCTGCTCTTGTATGTCGGTGGCTGTGCATCAAGTGTCTCCTCTATGAAAATACGCCCCGTTTGTCTTTGCATGCTGCACAAATAAGTCCAGGAAAAAGTGACTTTGTATCCACCGACTGGCACATGTTGCAGACACGTACAAACCAGGCAAGAGGAAGAAAATAAGAAGCCGTCATCCTTCTTTCTTCAGATTTAATGTGAGAAAGACCACCGTGACTTAAATCCACATGCATCTCCTACAGCTCATGAATACAGCTGCAACACGGCAGCATTTCTTTAAAGACAAACACAAAAAGCGGAATTGCATTAAACGAACAGACACAAATGTAGCCGTGCATAACACGACCTGCTGAACCCTGCGGCCGGCTACAGCCCTCTGTAGCTTTCTGAACCGTGTGGCAGTCAGGTTCATTTTTATTGTGCTGAAATAGAGAACCGAAAAAGGGCTGCATCTGACAAATGTCTCAATCGTGGAAATTAAAGCAACGTATTTATGCAGGAATCTGTGCACACAGGGTGCTTCAGGCATTTAAGCTCTCCCAATCCCTTTTCCATTCTCTGAATGCTGCATATAAAGCAATCCATTAGTCTTAGCTCTGCCAGAGATTTTAAGTGGACACCTGTCCATTAAGACCATCGTTTTAGCAGTAGCTCATCTCTCAAATTATTTGCCCTGAATTAAATTCTCCCAAATGTAATGGAATTCATTTTTATAGTATTTTCTCCCCATTTTTGCCATTCACAAATGTCCTTGTTTTATCACTTTAAAAGAAGAAGCTTCTGCTTCATATTAATATTTTGTTCCGTGAGGCTTAAGTCAAGCGATGCACAGTGGCTGTCTTGTATTTGCACAAATATGATGGGAATACTGTCAGTCCGAGTACACACGGCTGTTAAAGAAGAAACACAGCAGGCACATCTACGAATGTCTGCTTATCCACTGTACACGCTTTCTTGCAAAGCTGAATTTATATAGAGATTCACAGTAACTCCATATGTTGAGCACAAATGTGACATTTCTCATGTTTCAGCATCCACACGTAAAAATAACGTTCTCATCCCGAAGCAGCCGGCTTTTCAGCTTTGCTGCAATTTCCTTCAAATTGTTGAATTACACGAGTTATTTCTGTATGTTGTTATTTTCAGGATAAACTGAACCATTTAGGAATTCGAATGTATTTGTGAATTTGGGCCGTATGTGTGCTGGTTTTAACCACAAATATCTGTGGAAGAATTTTGATCGATGATAAGCCCAGTTTTATATTTTTGGAGGGGTTATACTGTAGTAATCAAGGATTTATGTTTGACAGAAATTCAGTTTAACACATTTCCAATAAGAACTGTCAGCTATAAACATCTTTGACTTTAAATTTAAATTTCTCTTTGATAAAAAAACAAGATTTGGCCCGACGGACGGCTGAGAATCTGTCGATGAAGTGACAGAAAACCAAAAACACTGAAGAATCATTATTTTTTCAGTAAGGTTATAAATCATCTGTAATAATGATGAAGACTCGAGACAAAGTTGTTTCTGTATATTTGTGTTTGTACACATGCGCAGATCGGTTGACTCTTTGCATATTAACCAGTGATAAAACATACTGTAGGCTCGGACGGCCTCGTCTCCACAGTGCCGGTGTCGCCTTACCAGGGTCTAAATCAGGAAGGAGTGGCTGTGGCTGTGATAAGATCGAAGACCTGCTGGTTTCTCTTCTCTCAGCAGGGTTTTCCTTTGAGCACATTATGGCAATGAGTTTGAGGCTTAAAGGGCCGGTGTGTTAGCCCTGTGCCAGAGGCATAAGCCCCAGTCATCCTATCAAGCCTGAAATTAATTAAACAAAGCCCAGCATCAATCACGAGAGTGCAACACAGCAATGAATATTAGGGGGAAAGGGTATTGTTTTTTCTCTTTGGTTTAATGAGTGCACTATTTGAGGTGAGAAGCTGCTCATATTAATATGTTTTTACAGCTTGTGTGTCCAACTACAACTGCATGAAAGCAGCATTTAGCCCATCTCTGTGCAGTTTGTAAAATGCTTAAAAATACTTTTTTTTACCTGTATACTCTGCTTAGATATAAATAAATCCTCTCTCCCACTTCAGAGATATTTGTTATAATGTAACAAACAAATGTAGCAAAAAAGAAGAATAGTGAACACAGCCAAGAGATGATAAAAGTGATATAGCCTTGTGTATATCACACTTGTAATTAAATAACTGAAAAGAAAAAAGGCGATTCAGTGTAACGCTTTAGTTATTTTGTCCACAGCCGACTGGCCACTGTGGAAGCTCAACATAGACCTTGGAATAATGAAAGGGGGCGGGTGTAGTAGGGGGTTGATGGATAGCTGCTAACCACAGCTTCTGAACGCCTCGCAATCCAGGTATAATTAACAGCATCTATTTAAACGAGTGGCGGCTGCCAACGGAGAGCAGAGGGAGGAGGTTGAGGCTGTCTGGCCTAGGAGGGATTGCAGCTTTGTAGCCTCTGCAGGATTTGTTTCACCTCTTTGTCTGCTCAGTCGAAGTGGCCTGACAGGCAAAACGTCTCCCGACCTGGCATTGTTATCTGGCTGCAATGGACTCGTTCCAATCGCATGACAAGCTCTGTTGCAGTTCAAATATCCCGTCCTGTTGCTCTTTCTCTTTGTGTGCGATTTGTTTGTCGTGATCATTTACAGTGTGTTACACACCAGAAGTGGTTTTTCTACCATTGCTAAAGTTAAGGAGAAGAAATGCCACATATATGCTGCAAATAATTGTGATTAGTATTAAAAATAGACGTGTAACATGCTTTTACTTTGTCCCGAGCATAACCAGCATAACCGTTAGCTTCCACTCACATTTATGTGTCACGTTGTCGGGCTGTCGAGTGTGTCCTGGGCTGAGCTGGGAGCCTGTGGATTCTTCCACTGTGGACTGCAGCCTGGAAATACAGTTAAGACAACCTGGTTACAACCTCCTTCAGTTAATCAATGGTATTGTGAGATTTTCAAAGCTAATGGATGAATTTGGAGAGCTTGCATTAAAGAGAGCGATGATGAAGATGTGGGAACTACTTCAGCCTTTATTGCCACCTCACACTGTGAATGCTTCACAGGTTACCATAGAACTAAATGTTACAAAGAACAATTATAATCAAATCATATACTTTATATGCAGTACGAGAAACTTTCCTTCTGTAGGTGCAGTGAAACAGAAAAAATCCTACAAGACTTTTACTCTTTTTCCCCTCTCACATTAGCAAGCAGTGCTGCAATATTAGTTAATGTGATTATGTTTTTGACGCGGGTTAATGGACGAGCACAAAGGAGGTTCAACATGTCCTCCTGACTCCATCTGTGGTCCTTGTTTCTTTGTTTGTTTAGATTGATTCCTTTAAGTGCATGTTTGAAACCGTCTTTTTATCATGCAGGAAACACTGTCCCGTTTGTCTGGGAGCAGGTGTGTGTGTGTGTGTGTGTGTGTGTGTGTGTGTGTGTGTGTGTGTGTGTGTGTGTGTGTGTGTGTGTGTGTGTGTGCGTGGGTGGGGGTGAGGAGAGGGGGTTCGCGTTTCAAGTTACACACTTGGAAAACAGTTACTTTCAGGTCCTGTTTAGATCCATGATTACCCTCTCTGCACAATCAAAGTAGTTATAATGAAAATGCAACAAATCACCATAGAATCCGCAGCCTTTTGTTGGGCCACCTTCGCCCCACCCCTTCTCTTTGCACTGAAAGAATGGCTCTGACATTTCAGCCTGGGAGCAGAGAATAGAGGCAGTTTGTAATGTGTGCAGCCTTGCCTTTTCTTTCTATCCTTGTAGTAGTACTTAAGTGTCATGTTAAGCCCAAGGCAGGGAAGACTCTCAGTGACCTACTCTGGCTCACAGTTTGTGTTTACTGTATTCTGTGGCTGCTAAAGCGTGAGCAGAGCCCCGGCTCTTATCAGGATATAAAGCTGAACCGATTGGAGACTCAAATTTCCCCTTCCAGCCAATGTTGGTTTTCCATTGTCTGTGCTTGACAATAGTTTCACATACCCTAGAGCTTGAGTTTCTCTCCTCTTTATTATGCTGCATATTACCCTCTGTGTGAATGCTGGGTATTTGCGAGCTAATAACAGTGTTACCCAAAACAGGCCATGTTGGGGGAGGCAGGTGCCAGGGATGCCGTGCTGTTGGGGCGATTCGTCAGTTAGTCGTGATTAAAGGCTAGATCTGAATCTGTTTTTACAAAAGGTGGAGAAAAAGCATCAACAGGTGCTTCGTGTCAGTGAGTAAAGACTGCAGAAAACGTAAAATCACGCTGTAAACTGCACTACCATTACCAGTTTATGCCTAAAGTGTTTCTGTTCTAAATTTAATCAGATGTTTAATTGCTTGCTCTTTTGTATATTATTTTCCAACATGAACTGAGACTAGACATGGATCATCACCCTACTCCAATTATCCTTCTCTGTCACACCAACCCTCTGCATGTCACCACTCCATAACTCTTCTTTGAGGTTGTTCTCATTTCCTCCTGCCTGGAAGCTCGATATTTAGCCTTTTCCCACCATCACTCCACTGCAAGTGCCCAAACCATCTCAACCTCTGGTAAATGGACCGGTTCCTGTACGGTGGGCTTCTACTTGAGCACCTGAGCTGTCGCTCTGATGTACTTATTTCTATACTTGTCCCTTCTGGTCACTCCCAATGGGAAACTTCACGACTGCCACCTCCAGCTGAGCCTTTTTGTGAGCACATCGTCTCCAAACCATCATTAGCAGGCCTCAGTACCATTCTGGAAGCCTCCCTCTTTCTCTCTCGATATCTTTGTATCGTGACTCACCCCTGACACGCATTGCCATCCACTCCACCTTGCCTGCGCTCTCTGTTACTTTGGGTGGGGTGGCTGTAGCTCAGGAGGTAGAGCAGGTCACCTACTAATCGAAAGGTTGGTGGTTTGATCCCCATCTGCCTCTGCCTGGATGCCAAATACCCTTGGGCAAGATACTAACTCCAAGATGCTCTGCGATGCATCCGTTGGAGTGTGAATCTGTATGAATGTTAGATAGAAAGCAGTGTTGTGAATGAGGCAAGTTGTATAAAGCTCTTTGAGTACTCAGATAGCAACGTGCTAAATAAGAACCAGTCCATTTACCGTTTGGATGGTTCAAACTCATCCTCTTTGACTGTCTCTATTCCTTGAAGCTGTATCCCTTTCCTCTTCTTCCCAGTGGATACCTCCACCTCATCAGGCTCTTCTCTCTCTTCTCTTCACTGTCACTGCACATCACAAAGATCACACTTCTCTGCCACACTGAACTTATTCATGTAGTACCACAGTTCCTCTTCTGGCAGCCTGTTATATACTTTGTTTCAGTGTACAAAGACACAGTGCAGCTACTTCTGACGTCTCTATATTTCTCCATCAACACTCTTAAAGCAAACACCAAATCTGTAGTGCTCTTTTTCATGGTTGCCCTTATTTACTATTGCTCTGCACATCTTGATCCACTATGCCTAACCCACTTCAGACGAGGTAGATCAGACCGCAACCTGGTCCTGTTAACACTTTAGCATGTCCCCGCTGTACCAAAACTTCCTGTTGCCACCAAATTGCCACAAAAATATGAAACGATGCACATACATATATCAATTCAGTGCAATTCAATTCAATTCAATTCAATTCAATTTTATTTATATAGCACGAAATCACAACAAAAGTCGCCTCAAGGCGCTTCATAGATACAGAGAAAAACCCAACAATCATATGACCCCCTATGAGCAGCACTTTGGCGACAGTGGGAAGGAAAAACTCCCTTTTAACAGGAAGAAACCTCCAGCAGAACCAGGCTCAGGGAGGGGCGGGGCCATCTGCTGTGATTGGTTGGGGTGAGAGAAGGAAGACAGGATAAAGACATGCTGTGGAAGAGAGACAGAGGTTAATAACAGATATGATTCAACACAGAGAGGTCTGTTAACACATAGTGAGTGAAGAAGAAACACCCAGTGCATCATGGGAATCCCCCGGCAACCTACATCTATTGCAGCATAACTAAGGGAGGATTCAGGGTCACCTGGTCCAGCCCTAACTATATGCTTTAGCAAAAAGGAAAGTTTGAAGCCTAATCTTGAAAGTAGAGATAGTGTCTGTCTCCTGAATCCAAACTGGAAGCTGGTTCCACAGAAGAGGGGCCTGAAAACTGAAGGCTCTGCCTCCCATTCTACTTTTAAATACTCTAGGAACAACAATCTTCTTTTGGTGTGTGTGTGTGTGTCTGAGGCCATCTATGTGATATCTGAGACTCCATCCTCCCACCAGGAGAAGGAGGGAGTCCCAGGGGCAATTGGCAGCCAACCCCGCTAGAGGCCAGCAACCCTGGTATGAGCTAAGATAACCACCTGTGGATGGGTTGGTTTAACAACCACACCAAAACAATCAGCCACGCGCCCTGGAACCAATAGGTATCTGCATCCCAGGTAGAGGGAACCCTTCCCTCCATTACCATGCCCACAGCGACCAAGCAGCAAGCCCCAGACCCAGGCAAGTTGCCACCAGGCTGAATAGGGAGTCCTATCGGGCTTGGTTAATCTGTGAGATTTTGGAGGCAGCCGATAGGTACCAAGAGGCCAAGCTGAACATGGCTCAGGCAGTGGCCGAAACAAAAACTCTTGTGTGGTAGAAGTTTGAAGAAGCTATGTAAAAAGACCTTTGGACTGCCTCGAGGAGTTTCCGGCAAACTGTAAGGTGACTCAGGAGGGGGAAAGCGCTGCTGACTCCAACTGAGAATATTGTTGGGCAGTTGAAGGAATACTTTGAGGACCTCTTTAATCACATTGATACATCTTCCGTAGAGAAAGTGGAGTTCTGGATATTTTAGGGCTGTCTTGGTTGACAAGGCTCTACAGTGTTGCGTGGAGATCAGGGGCGGTACCTTTGTACTGGCAGACTGGGGAGGTGGTTTATATCTGTAAGAAGGGAGGAAGGTGTGCTCCAACTATAGGGGATCACCCCTCAGCCTCTCCCAGGAAGAACTATGTGGTTTCCATCCAGGTTGCAGAACACTGGACCAGCTCTTTTACCCTCTCTAGGATACTTGATGGTGCATGGGAGTTTTACCAACAAGTCTACATGTGTTTTGTGCACTTGGAAAAAGGACTTGAAAAAAGAATATTACAAGTGTCACTTGTAATGTACACACTGGCAGATAGAGGAGGTGGCCGACATCCAGAAATCCTACCAGTGGCTGAACAAAGCTGGACTGAAAGACAGCACAGAGGCACTAATCATGGCAGCACAGGAACAAGCTCTGAGCAGAAGATCCATAGAGGCTGGGGTCTATCACACCAGGCAAGACCCCAGGCTGTGTAAAGATGCCCCAGAGACAATCCAGCACATAACAGCAGGGTGCAAGATGCTAGCAGGCAAGGCATACATGGAACGCCATAACCAAGTGGCCGGCATAGTGTACAGGAACATCTGTGCTGAGTATAACCTGGAAGTCCCTAGGGCCCTGTGGGACTTCCAGATTCAGACGGACAAAATGGTGGTGGCTAACCAACCGGACATAGTGGTAGTTAGGGATGGGTATCGGTATCCGGTGCCATGATGACACCGGTTCTGACATAAACGGTAGTAACCAGACCGAAAAGCAGCGCACATTTTGTTGCTTTTTTTTCCTGAGATGTCACACACTTTGAATTCTAGCCAATCATTTTACGTTTCCGAGGATAGTAGGCGGGTCCAGGTACGTACGTTCTTTTAGAGCAGAGCTACAGATTAAAAATGCCCAAGGCGAAGCGGTCAAAGTCTGGCTGTACTTCACAGCAAAAGATGCAAACTCAGCAGCTGCAACAAGTGCTTTAAGCTGATACTGTGATACTGTCAAAGGAGGTAACACCTCAAATCTGATGAAACACCTGGCGACGCATAGCGTTTTTTTAAAAGCCGAGTTAGCAACATCCCCCAAAAACCCGAAGAGGAGAGTCCTGGCCCCTAGCCCTGCCAGTGTAGCAGAAATGATGAGGATGATGATGCAGCAGCAGCCGTTCTTCTCTGCGTGAGTAGCTTAATGTTGTTCGTGTGTAATTTACGTTGAGTAGGCTAACCACGTTATTACATTAATGCATGTAAGGTGAACTAGCAAACACCGTCGTAGCTACATGCAGCTGTCTTCTTGTTTGATGGCAGATACTCCCTTCACCCTGGACAAAAAGGCTAAAATGACCAAAGAAAAAGTGGAAAACAGTTAAACATGAGAGGTTTTTGGACAAAGTTTGTGTTCTCCATTCTTTAAGCACCGGTTCGAGCACCGTTTAAGCAAAGGCACCGTTTCAAAAGTACCGGTTTGGCATCGGTATCGGATAAAACCTAAACGATACCCATCCCTAGTGGTAGTAGACAAACAGAAGAAGACGGCCGTAGTGATAGATGCAGCGATACTGAATGAGATCAAGATCAGGAAGAAGGAACACAAGAAGCTCGAGAAGTACCAAGGGCTCAGAGAAGAGCTGGAGAAGATGTGGAGGGAGGCAGTGACTCCCAAGCTAGGCGAGTGGGTCCAGCATGTCCCAGGAACAACATTCGAGATCTCTGTCCAGAAGAGTGAAACTCATAGGAACAGCAGGTTAGGTTACTTGCATAGTAGCATTCAAATCACACCCTATTTTTATCTCTTGCCAAGTTATAACGTACGTCTTGTTCCAGTAGCCCACTTCTCATCAGGCTGGCCTGGTTCCTCAACACCTGACATGGATCTTGTTAATCTGGGCAACGTCCAAGCTGGCTTCATATTCATGTCTGTTGCTCATGTCTCGGGTAGGCTTGATTAGAATGGGGGGGGGGGGGGGGGGGGGGGGTCTGGTGTAGGCTCTGGCAGAGTCCAACACCAACTAACTTGGTTGTACAACTTACTGGTGACAATACAAACCAAGCTTTTGCTATGGTTGTACAGGGATCAAATGGTCCATAGTGACAGTCCATACACCCCATTCTAGTGAAGCACCTGCAACAGGATACCTCGAGGGAAGTGGTCATATGCCTTCTCCAAGTCAAGAAAACAAATATAGGCTGGTTGAGCAAACTTCATGCAGCCTTGAATATCCTTGAGTGGATGACGAGCTGGTCCAGTGTTCCACGACCAGGACTAAAACGTCATTGTTCCTCCTGAATCCAAGGTTGCACTAACAGGAAGCTGAGGAGTCTGATCTCCCTATAGGAGTACACCCTCCGGTCCTCCCTTCTTAAACAGGGGAACCACCAGCCCAGTCTGCCAATCCAGAGACATTGCCCCAGACCTCGATGTAGCAAATGCAGTGATCCAGGCTTAGGCCTAACTATATAATGTCATAGCAATGCATCATGACATTTGCATTTGTTATTCATCAAATTGTGAACTGCAGTTTGGATGAACCCCTAACTTTAGTGCAAACAAAAATATTTAGAAATGTCATGTGTCACGTGGCAGAGCAGGTCAGCCACTAACCAGAAGGTCGGTGGTTCGACCCCAGGCTGCTCCAGGCATCCCCATGCTTGCTCTCCGATGCATCCATCGGAGTGTGAATGTGTATGAATGTTAGATAGAGCACTAGAGAAAAAGAGCTTGTGTGATTGGGTGAATGAATTAGTTGTATAAAGCGCTTTGAGTGATCAGACAGAGTAGAAAAGCGCTATATAAGAACCAGTCAATTTACCATTTACCATGTCTCCATCATTAACAGTAAATTCTGATTGTAATGACTACGTCTCTTCATAGTCACCTGAAAGCTTAGCCCAGCCAGCAGTCCCCATTCAGTCCTCACTGTAGAAAACATGGAACCAAATATGGGCTGATTCCTGTGACACAACTTCATAATTTTGGAGCTATATATGATTTGATACTAGTTTATCTTTAATATGCATTTATTTATTTCATTATTTTATTTTTATTTTATTTATTATAACATACTACTTGTAGAGGACAACATAAAAGGTCTACAGAAGTGGTAAGAGGACACTATATGTTTTTTTTTTAGATATTTTATTCCTTTTGCTTTTTTATAAAACAAAGCTTCAAAATATGTAATGAATTTGAAGAACATGGGCAGGTTAGCTTATTCTGATCTTTCAGAGTTGTTACAGAGAACCATCTAGAAAATCATAAACTGTAATTAGTCAAACAACAGTTTAACCGGTAATACTGGATTTGATGGGTAAGTGATTGGATAAAATCCATTCCCCTACTGTTACCATTAGCTAAGTTGAACAGTCAGCTCAGTAAGCTATAGGGCGTGAGCTGTTTTAAAAGCAGCAGTCAATGAAGTTACCTACTCGTCTTTGCAGAGAAGAATTCAACAATTATTAAAAAAAAGTGATATCACAACACCAAAAATACTGGCCAATCAGGTTGCTGCTACAGGCATCTTTGCTTTTAGTAGCAACTTTATTGGTCAGTATTTCTCACAGAACTTTGTGGATTTCACCAACTTCAGACCAAGCGTGTCACTCGAAGCCGAACAAGATGAATTCTCCCTTGATCACGATCATTATGCTCATCAATTAAACAGCTTTTGTGTGACGCAGTGGGAAATCAGGAGCTCACTGTTGAAACTGCCATTAGATTAGAAGTAGGATATATTGGCCCCAGGTGTACTGACCTGCTTCTTTTAATAAACAAACTAGTGTCATTTACTGTTTTACATCTTTTTAGCAGAATAAGAAAAAAGTTTGTGCAGGAATTTGGAGATTTTAAAACAAGAAAGTTTCTCTCCACAACAGAGAAACAGTGAAAGGATATAAAGCAAACATGTTAAACATACACACATAAACAGAGGTTTACATGTGCTGCATATAAACCTCTGTTTAAAAGGTTTAAGATGCTGGCACAGCATGCACTGGCAGTTCATAGTTGCAGCACAGAGCTTTGCAAAACGATTGACCAGTAACATATATATATATATATATATATA